>NC_133131.1:171590242-171890242 GCF_048418815.1 Hemitrygon akajei | reverse complement strand
TTCTGCAGATGCTGGAAATCCAGATCAGTGCACACACAAAATGCTGAAGGAACTCAGCAGGTCAGGCAGCATCTATGTAGATAGGTGGGCTGAGATTGGTCCTGATGAAGGGTGTTGGTCTGAAACATTCCCCTCCATAGACACTACCTGACCTGCTGAGATCTCCCAGCATTTATTGTGTTCCTCTCAGATCATGGTTACTCTCCAGGTAACTCATTTTATGAGGCTTGATTACATCTTTAAAGAAAACAATTCAAATCAACCCATTCTTTGTTCATAATTGAAATTCTTCTGCTTTGGCAGCATCTTTACTAATCAGAGCCTCCCTAGTGCTGTAAAATCCTTGTATGTTAGTTTGGTCTAAGAAATGAAATCTCCTTGTCGCCTGAGTTAACAAGGTAAATAAATACAACAGGCCATCGGTTAATCACTTATTTGGGACAATTCTTGAAGAATAAATACTAACTGAGAAAATAGCCAGGATTCCCTTCATTTATTTGGAAGCTATGCTGCTTAATTGGTGCAGGAAACTGTTGCCATCCTATTCCAGTCCTATCGACCTTTTTCCTGTACTTGGGTGTCCAGAACTGCACACAATACTCTAGCATCATCTACAACTTCAGCATAACATTCCAGCTCCTGTACTCAGTACTCTGATTCAATTTTTTTTTAAATGTGCCAAAAGCTTTCCTTATGATTTTATCTACCTGTGATGTCACTTTCAAGGAATTATGGATGTGTTCTCTAAAGGCCTGCCTTTAAACCCCAGAGGCAGAGTTTTAATTCCCATAAGACTGGCTGGTCCAGATCCCACTATAAAGTTTCATAGCCTTTCTCACTGTCCACTACACCCCAAATCTTGGTGGTATAGTGGACAACGATAAGTCCCTGCAAATCTTCTCTATACTCTTTCAACCTTATCGATATCCACTTACAGTTCTAGGTACAAAGTGACTGTAGTCATGTTGACAAGGCTGTGGGGACTTAGTCATGAAATAAGTACTGGCCTTGTGGTTCTTTGAAATAGAGGGGGCAGAGAGGAGATTTAATGCACAAAGTTGTTAGTGACTGTAATTTTAGACATTTGACACAAAATATTATATATTTATATCCAAAAATCTAAAACACTAGTAATATTCTTCTGAATAGCTGTACATTTGAAAACACTTCTGTTTTCTGTGCAAATGCCATCTGTCTAGGCACTAAGCTTGTGATGGATTTTCACTTAACACTAAATGTTTCAAGGCAAGTTTTGCCTATTGATATTCAGAAAATAATAATGCTCTCTTATGAGATATTTCTTTCCCCACCCCCAATCCCCTTGTTCTTCAATTGATTGGAGGGCTGTGTGGGAGGGAAGGGTTAGATTGACCTTGTACAACATTGGGACTGAAGAGTCTGTACTGTTCTTTATTTTATGATTACACATTTAATACACTGGAGTTCTGTGTTTACTTCAATGCATTTTTCTGGCTGTACTCTCATTTAATGAATTTCAGGCTTGTTTATAGTCATATATACATACTTTGATAATAAGTTTACTTTGACTTTGATTTAATCATTAGCGCCACATTTACAAAATGCCTCTCTGGCTTTTATCCAATTGTGGAAGCTGCCAGTTTGGTGACAAGGGATGGAAATTGTAATTATGCTTTTGATTGCAGTTTAACATAAGGATGTGCTTTTTAAAGAATACATTTTTAAAAAAACGGAAAAACCCTGAAACTTTAAAGTAGCCAAAGTAAATTTGTTTTCAAAGTACATATGTCACCATGAGATTCATTTTCTTTCAGGCATTTACAGGAACATAAGGAATTAATGGAAAAACAATACATAAAGATTGACAACCAACCAATGTGCAAAAGAAGGCAAATTGTGTAAATGAAAAATAAATAATACTGAGAAAATGGTGGTGTGGGGCCTAAAACTCCTGAATCTCCTTCCTGATGGTAGTAACTCGTTTATGAGGGCAAGTTCGTAAGTGTGGGTGTTGGGAATTTCCCACTTTGCTGCTGGCTTAGCAAGAAGTCCAATGTCATCACAGCTCTGAAATAGCTCCAAAGTTCAGCTAGTGAGCTCGGGAGTTCCACTTTCAGTCTTGCTGCACCTGCTGCTATGAAGGTATGTGCTAAACAAATGGGACTTCCCAGCAATGTGCGTTCCTGTACCCAGTCCATTTCAGGCAAAGCCCTCCCCACCACTGAACAGATTTTAAATGAGCACTACCACAAGAAAGCAGCATCCAACATAAGGAGCCCCCCCACCCACCATCCAGGCCATGCCCTCTTCTTGCTGTCACCATCGGTGGGGGGTGGGGGGGAAATGTACAAGAGCCTTAGGTCGTTTTAGTAAGCAGATATTCTCAGTATTATTTTTTATTATTTGCACAATTTGTCTTCTTTTGCACATAGTCTTGTGTATAGTTTTTCACGCATTGTATTTATTTGTTTTTCATAAGTGCCTGCAAGAAGTTAAATCTCAAGATAGTAACATGTATTCCAGTTAATTGGGACACGTTGGGACCAGTACATTTTGCCCAACTAAACAGCTGCCCCAATTAGCCAGTTTCACGAAAGTAGTTTAAAAAGGTATAGAAAAGACAAACTAAGTTACAAATTATGTAAATTATGACGAAGGATCTCGGCCCAAAACATCGACATGTGTTCCACCAGCATTTTGTGTGTGTTGTTACAAATTATGTATCTAAAATGAGATACAGAACAAATTAGAACACTGTCAATACTACTACAGTACTATAAAACTGTGTATTAGTTCCCGATACATAACGACAGAGGAATTTATCTGCGTCATGTTCTTTTGACTGCAACTGAACAAGATCAGCGCAGACATCTTCATGCAATGCTGTTGATGACTGCATGCTCAAATCTTTGTTTCCATTGTAATATTCAATATGATTGCCAGTACCTTCAAACTCTTTGTAGTTTTTAACTTATTGAGGTAGTGAAATAATTTCATTTTCACTTCTGGTCATTTCTGGCATCTGCAGGTCTGAGTGCTTGAAACTGCAGTGAGCAAAACAGTTCTAAATTGTCTTACTGCTTATTTCTTGCCAACTATCAGTGATAAAAATCGCTGCTTTTTGAACACAAACATGCTTAACTGATGCTATTTAGAAACTGTTTGCTCACAGCATGATGTAGTGTCTAATGGCCGCACAAGTGCATGTGATTGATACTAGTGGGTATTTTCTCAATTCATTTTTGTTCTTTGAACTGTCCCAGATAAGCAGCTGCCACTGATTAATTGATGGCCCAATTAACCAGAATCAACTATCCAGTCCATCTCAGCCTTTCAATATTCGTATGATTTTGCATTTTGTCTTTTACCTGCACTGCACTTTTTTGGTAGGTTTTACACTCTATCCTGCCCTGATATTGTTTTCCAGTCTATATAGGCCTTTCAGTATTATTGTGTTCTTTAGCTGTATTATGCTTTCTATCTTCAACAGACAATATTGGGATTTCAAACGGTGGCAAAGAGAGCCTTTTGACTAATCTCTCACCACCCTTAGTGTCACAGGAAGCCAAGATGGGGGAGCAACGTTCGAGTGATGATCGGGTGTTGGAAGTGTGCGGCACCAAGGACATACCCAACGACATTCTCGCCTTGTACTTTGAGTGCAACCGACGCTCAGGGGGAGGACCCATTTCACACATAACTTGGGAAGAAGACCGCGCTGTGATCACCTTCGAGAACCCAGCAGGTGAAATGCCTAGGAGAGGATTTCAGGGAGGGGAGAGGGGGAAGAGGGTTATTGGATAGTAGGCAAAAATGTAGGGAGAAATGAGATCAGAGTAAAAGGTCAAGCTGTGGTCAAATATCAGTTCTTCTTGAATGTGGAGACAGACTTGAGGGACTGACTCAGAAACACAAAAGGATTCTGCAAATGTTGAAAATCTTGAGCTGGAGGAACTCAGCAGAGCAGGAAGAATCGTCTTAAGATTATGCTCCCTGGTATTAGTCATTTCTACCCTGGGGGAGAAAGGTGCTGGCTGTCTGTTCTATGTTTCCCCAGGCAGGAATGGCTAATATGAGGGGGCATAATTTTAAGGTGATTAGTGGGGCATGCTTTGGTGCCAACATAGTAAGTTGAGGGCATGCTAACACCTATTAATGTACATCTTTGGAATATGGCAGGAAACTGGAGCATGGGATGACCATACAAAAATTGAGATTATTATCACATACATAAGTACACGTATGCACATCATATCTTCACAGGCACATGGCATCAGATAAGCAGCATTTGCAACCAAAGCATATTACATACAATTTTTACAAGAAAGAACATGAGGGCAGTACTGTAGTATAATAGTGTAAAGCTTCACAATGTCAATTTCTGCTGCTGTCTGTAATGAGTTAGCATGTTTTCTCTAGGTGCTCCAGTTTCTTCCCACTTTTCAAAAAGATGTATCATTAAAGTTAGTAAATTGTGGGCATGCTACGTTGGCATTGGAAGCATGGCGACACCTGCAGGCTGCCCACAGCACATGTTTGACACAAGCAAAGCTTTTCACTGTATGTATCCATGTAGCTCAGTTAAATAAAGATGATCTTAATTAGAACAAAAAAATCTAAGTCCATTTGAAGGCAAAGCGGTCATAGTGCTGCTAAACTGTAGTGATTAGGGTTGTGCTGGATGGTTCATGGGTAGGTGTAGGGGGTTACGAGGTTAATGTAGACAAATGGGTTTGGTGAAGGTGGAAAGTCAGCATGGCTGAAAGGATTTGTTTACAAGTATCTGGGAGTACAGTTAGACGAGAAGCTAGACTGGACTGCCAACACAGATGCCTTGTGCAGGAAGGCACAGAGTCGATTGTACTTCCTAAGAAGGTTGGCGTCATTCAATGTCTGTAGTGAGATGCTGAAGATGTTCTATAGGTCAGTTGTGGAGAGCGCCCTCTTCTTTGTGGTGGCGTGTTGGGGAGGAAGCATTAAGAAGAGGGACGCCTCACGTCTTAATAAGCTGGTAAGGAAGGCGGGCTCTGTCGTGGGCAAAGTACTGGAGAGTTTAACATCGGTAGCTGAGCGAAGGGCGCTGAGTAGGCTACGGTCAATTATGGATAACTCTGAACATCCTCTACATAGCACCATCCAGAGACAGAGAAGCAGTTTCAGCGACAGGTTACTATCGATGCAATGCTCCTCAGACAGGATGAAGAGGTCAATACTCCCCAATGCCATTAGGCTTTACAATTCTACCGCCAGGACTTAAGAACTTTTTAAAAGCTATTATTAATGCTTTTTGAGATAGTGATTTAGATGCATATCATTTTTTTTTTTTTTACTGAGTTAAGTATTGTATGTAATCAGTTTTGCTACAACAAGTGTATGGGACATTGGAAAAAAGTTGAATTTCCCCATGGGGATGAATAAAGTATCGTATCTTATCTATCTATCTATCTACAATTCTGATTCTCCATTCCATTCTGAGGCATCCCCTCTTCCTACTGGTTACAGATGCTCAGCAAGTTTTGTCGAGGTCAGAACACACATTCCAAGACGTCAGGCTCATTGTGAAGAAAGCTGCGCCGCGTGATCCGAGAGCCATACTGATCCGCGACCTGGCCCCCGAGATTTCAGATGACATCCTGTTGCTCTTCGTGGAGTTTATCACAGGACTGGAGTCTGAACAGTTCACAGTGCACTTCAGCCCGGACAGGGCACAAGCGCTTGTTCACCTCCAGGAAG
This sequence comes from Hemitrygon akajei, assembly GCF_048418815.1. Classification (NCBI taxonomy): domain Eukaryota; kingdom Metazoa; phylum Chordata; class Chondrichthyes; order Myliobatiformes; family Dasyatidae; genus Hemitrygon; species Hemitrygon akajei. The sequence continues at coordinate 171,884,530 of NC_133131.1, read as the reverse complement.
CATTGTGTACAGAGGGTAAGTGTATCAATAAGAGTGGACTCCAGTAATGATGAAGGCCTGCCTATAAACCCCAGGGGCAGAGATCAATTCCCGTAAGACCAGACATGAAATTTGAATTCTGTTCTTAAAAAAAAAAAGGCCCTGGAAAATTGGAGTCACCGTGTACTTGCTGAACTGTTTTCCTGCCAAGGCCCACCAACCCACACCCCTCCCATCTCCTGAATACTTTGTCATCCACACAGAACCGAACAGCTGTCATCACATCAGAATCATTCCAATACATCAGTGCGTTGAGGAAGTACATGGAATTGCTTTATTATTGTCACTGTACAAAGATATAATGAAAAGCTTATCTTACACACTGTTCATACAGATAAAATATTACACGCTGCATTGAGGTAGAACAAGGTAAAACAATAATGCAGAATAAAGTGTCACACTTACAGAGAAAGTGCAGTTCAGGAACAAGGTCATAATCAGCTAGACTGTGAGGTCAGGATGCATTGTATCATACAATACAGGTGTCCCCCGCTTTACAAATGTTTGCTTTACGCCACTTCGCTTTTACAAAAGACCTACATTAGTGACCTGTTCTCGCATTACAAAGAGGATTTTGAAAAATTTTCCCATATAAGTTAATGGTTCTTCACTTTATGCCATTTCGGCTTAAGAAAGGTTTCATAGGAATACTCTACCTCTGTGGGGGTGGGGGGGAGACACCTGTAGGTCCATTCAGTAGCCTTATAACAGTGGGATTGAAGCTGTCCTTGAGCCTTGTGTGTGCTTTTCAGGCCTTTGTATCTTCTACCTGATGGAAGAGGGAAGAGAAGAGAAAATTGTCTGGGTTGAAGGGATCTTTGATTATGGTGGCTGCTTTACTGAAGCAGCACAAAATGTAGTCAGATATGATTGAGGCATGGCTGGTTCCTGTGACATGCTGAGCTCAGTCCACAACTCTCTGCAGTTGATTGTGGTCTTGGGCAGAGCAGTTGCCTTGATGCATCCGGACAGACGAGAAAAGCTGCAGATGCTGGAAATCCAAGCCACACACTCAAGATGCTAGAGGAACTCAGCAGGCCAGGCAGCATCTATGGAAAAGAGAACAGTCGACATTTCAGGCCGAGACCTGGAGAGAAAAAGATGACTAGATTTAAATCTGCTCCTCATCTTTTTTCTGCAGCCTTGCTGAAGGGTCTCAACCCAAAACACCAGATGCATCTGGATGTCTGTGGTGTGTTTGTTTTTAAAAAAAATGGTGAGGTTCAATGGGGAAATGCCAAATTTCTCCCTCCGCCTGAGAAGGTGGCACTTTCTTGGCCATAGCATCTATGTTGCTAGGCCAAAGCAGGCTATTGGTGATGCTCACACCTAATCTGAAGTAAGCTGATGATGATAACAGTGATTGCAATGACGTTGAAATGATTTAGCTGTGACACATGTCCGTCACTCTGGGACATGCCCCTTCACCCAGTCTTGGTCATGTGTGATTTGAGTCCCGGTTACTAAGTGCTCTTGAACTTACCCAGCAAGCTCCTCAGTCACATCTGCCAAAACACGTCACCATTGATGTGGTCAATAGACAATAGGTGCAGAAGTAGACCATTCGGCCCTTCGAGCCTGCACCGCCATTTTGAGATCATGGCTGATCATCTACTATCAATACCTGGTTCCTGCCTTGTCCCCATATCCCTTGATTCCCCTATCCATAAGATACCTATCTAGCTCCTTCTTGAAAGCAGCCAGAGAATTGGCTTCCACTGCCTTCCGAGGCAGTGCATTCCAGACCTCCACAACTCTCTGGGAGAAGAAGTTTTTCCTTAACTCTGTCCTAAATGACCTACCCCTTATTCTCAAACTATGCCCTCTGGTACTGGACTCTCCCAGCATCTGGAACATATTTCCTGCCTCTATCTTGTCCAATCCCTTAATAATCTTATATGTTGCAATCAGATCCCCTCTCAATCTTCTTAATTCCAGCGTGTACAAGCCCAGTCTCTCTAACCTCTCTGCGTAAGACAATCCTGACATCCCAGGAATTAACCTTGTGAATCTACGCTGCACTTCCTCTACAGCCAGGATGTCCTTCCTTAACCCTGGAGACCAAAACTGTACACAATACTCCAGGTGTGGTCTCACCAGGGCCCTGTACAAATGCAAGAGGATTTCCTTGCTCTTGTACTCAATTCCCTTTGTAATAAAGGTCAACATTCCGTTAGCCTTCTTCACTGCCTGCTGCACTTGCTCATTCACCTTCAGTGACTGATGAACAAGGACTCCTAGATCTCTTTGTATTTCTCCCTTACCTAACTTTACACCTTTCAGATAATAATCTGCCTTCCTGTTCTTACTCGCAAAGTGGATAACCTCACACTTATTCACATTAAACATCATCTGCCAAGTATCTGCCCACTCACCCAGCCTATCCAAGTCACCCTGAATTCTCCTAACATCCTCATCACGTCACACTGCCACCCAGCTTAGTATCATCAGCAAACTTGCTGATGTTATTCTCAATGCCTTCATCTAAATCGTTGACGTAAATCGTAAACAGCTGTGGTCCCAATACCGAGCCCTGTGGCACCCCACTAGTCACCACCTGCCATTCCGAGAAACACCCATTCATCACTACCCTTTGCTTTCTATCTGCCAACCAGTTTTCTATCCATGTCAATGTCTTCCCCCAATGCCATGAGGGCTTGGTGCCGCACTGTGTGACTGCATGACGAGGGGTTAGCAGTGAATGTTGGGGGGGGGGGGGGGTGTGTGTGTATCTTCAGACTTTTGTACCTCTTCATTGATGCTGGCAATGAGAAGAGAGCATGTCATGGGCGGTGACGGTTCTTGATGATGGATGCTGCCTTCTTGAGATGCCACCTTTTGAAGATGTCCTTGTTGGTTAGGGGGTGGGGGGGGAGGCTAGTGCCCATGATGGAGCTGGCTAATCTTTATAGGTTAATGGAAGGAGGACGTCAGAGAGGGGTCTGAGGAAGGACTGTTTCACCCAGAGAGTGATTGGAATCTGGAGCACACTGCAGAGAGCCTCATACAAGAAGTATCTGAATGAGAATGTGAGCTGCCAAAGTAGAGAAGCTTATGGACACATGGAACGCTAGAGGATCTCAGCAAGTCAGGCAGCATCTATGGAGAGAAATAAACATTTTGGGTCGAGACCCTTCATCGGGTTATGGACTAGATGGTAGTAAATGTGATTAGTATAGGTGGGTAAACACGAGGAAATCTGCAGATGCTGGAAATCCAAGCAACACACAGGAGGAATATTTTTTCTCTCTCTCTGCCCATCACTCTGCCTGTTCTCCATCTCCCTCTGGTGCTCCCCTCCCCCTTTCTTTCTCCCTAGTCCTCCTGTCCCATGATCCTCCCCCTTCTCCAGCTGTGTATCCCTTTTGCCAATCACCTTTCCAGCTCTTAGCTTCACCCCACCCCCTCCGGTCTTCTCCTATCATTTCAGACTTCCCCCTCCCCCTCATACTTTCAAATCTTTTACTATCTTTCCTTTTAGCTCGTCCTGACGAAAGGTCTCAGCCTGAAATATAGACAGTGCTTTTTCCTGTAGATGCTGCCTGGCCTGCTGTGTTCCATCAGCATTTTGTGTGTGTTGCTTAGTATAGGTGGGTATTTGATGGTCACCATAGTCAGGTTGGACTGAATGGCCTATTCCTGTGCTATTGGTCTCTATGACATTGGGAGCTTTGGAACATGTGTCAACCCCTTAAGCTTGATTTAGAACAGCTACCAGCATGTATGCCTATATCACAGGTGCAGCTATGTGTATTGTAACACACCCATACTTCACATAGGGTACTTTATCACGTATCTAATAAAGTGGCCACTGAGTTTATGTTCCTGGTCTGCTGCTGCAGCCCATTCATTTCAAGGTTCAATACGTTGTACATTCAGAAATGTTTTTCTGCACTCCACTGTTGTTACGTGTGGTTATCTGAGTTATTGTCAGCTTGAATCAATCTACCCATTCTCCTCTGACCTCTCTCATTAACAAGGCATTTCACCCACAAAACTGCCGCTCACTGGAGGTTTTCTGTCTTTTGCACCGTTCTCTATAAACCCTAGAGACTGTTGTGTGTGAAAATCCCGGGAGATTGGCAGTTTCTGAGATAGTCAAGCCAGCCCATCTGGTACCAACAATCATTCCAAGGTCAAAGTCACTTAGATCTCTTTTTTTTTCCCATTCTGTTGTTGGGTCTGACCAACAACTGAATCTAGTGACCTTGTCTACATGCTTTTATGCTTTGTGTTGCTGCCACATGATTGGCTGATTAGACATTTTCATTGACGAGCCGGTGTACCTGATAAAGTAGCCATTGAGTGTATTTTCAAATGACTGCACTACATGCTATTGGAAAACTTCCAACCAACTTTTAATGTTTCAGCGTTTGAAGAAGTGAAGAAAAAAACTAGCACCAAACGTCTGCAAGGTGCCCTGGTACAAGTGGATCAGCTTCCCCATACAGACCGCATCCTGGTGGAAAATCTCAGCCCCATCGATGATGAGGAGCTTATGCGCCTGTACTTTGAGAGCCGACGGAGCAGTGGGGGAACCGTGCTGAATGTCACCATGATTACAGGAGGAAAAGCCATCGTTGAATTCCAGGATTGGGAAGGTAGGAATTATAGAACTTGGAACATAGAACAGTATAGTCCAGCCCTTCGGCCCATAATGCTGGTGCTGAACCTTCAACCTGCTCCAAGATCAATCTTACCCTTCCCTCTCACATTGCCTTCCATTATTCTTTCATCCATGCGTCTCTCTGAAAGTCCCTTAAATGTCCCTGATTTATCTGCCTCTTAACACCACCCCGGCAGAACATTCCATAAACCACTGTGGGGAAAAAATCTACTTCTGATGTCCCTCCCAACACCTTAACATTATGTCCCCTTTCCCCTTGTACTAACCATTTCCACCCTGGGGAAAAAGTCTCCAGCTGTCCACTCTCTCTATGCCTCTGAGCAACACACACAAAATGCTGGTGGAACGCAGCAGGCCAGGCAGCACCTATAGGAAGAAGGGTCCCGGCCCGAAATGTCGACAGTACTTCTTCCTATAGGTGCTGCCTGGCCTGCTGCATTCCCCCAGCATTTTGTGTGTGTTGCTTGAGTTTCCAGCATCTATAGATTTCCTCGTGTTTGCTCTCTATGCCTCTTATCATTTTGCACACCTCTATCAAGTTGCCTCTCATTCTCCTTCACTCCAAAGAGAAAAGCACTAGCTCTCTCAACCTATCTTCATAAGACATGCTGTCTATTCCCAGGCAGTATCCTGGTAAATCTCCTCTCAAAAGTTGTGTGAAAGGAATTTTAAATGACTTTCACTTCTGGGCTGGGTCCTTCACCTTGCACTGTACGCTGTTGTGTACTTGTAAGTATTCACTGAGTTCTCTGCCTGTCTTGCAGTTGTGGACAGAGTTCTGCAGAAGGAGCACATGCTTCAACAACAGAAGCTGAGCGTACGCCCTTATTACAGCTTCCTCCACTCCCTCAATGCTGTCCAGCAGAGTGACAAAAGCGGGGAGGATGTCAGACCCGAGGCATTGGCCGACGGACGTTCGAGCATGATAAATGTCCCCGATGCTCTGAAAATGAAAGCCCTGCATTCAGGTAGGTTGCTGCAGGATCTGATGAAGGTCTACCAGGACCTGTCCGTGGAGGCAGACAACAATAATGTCATCCGTGTAAGCGGAACGGACTCTCAGCAGGTCCGGGAAGCGGAGAGCCGAATTGTGGAATTCCTCAACAATGTGGCACACGTGGATGTCCCTATCAGCCAGGACCTGTCGGAATTCCTTTCCCGGACTGACATTCAGGATTATTTCCAGGACTTGCTGGCTACAAGGGAACCTTGGTCTTGTTTCTGTGTCTGCGACTGCATGCTGTCAGTGGCTGGTCCGTCAGTCCCAGCTGCCCGTGAGACTGCTAGTCTGCTCGAGCAGCAGGTGTCCCAGTTCAGCATCTCGGTGAAGGACCAGCAGCTCTACGTGCTGACCTCTGTGGAGTGGGAGAGTCTGCTGTCGTCACTGAAGTACTGTAGTACCCGGCTGACTGATGCTGGCGACCAAGTGTGGTTCATATCCCTTGCCAGCTTCAGAGTGGAGAATGAGAGACGGGTGGAAAACCTGCTGAACGAGGCGCTGCTCCAGGAATCGGTGATAGCAATGGAGCCTGGCAAGCTGAGATACCTGCAGGATTACAACCAAGACCTGCTCACTGGAGACGAGCAGGTCTCCATCCTCCCACTGGAAGGTGACGTCACTGGACTACGGGTAGGCTTTCATTAAGCTGATCAACTTTCCTTGTATTTCTTTTTTTGAGGTTACAGTTGTTTTAATGAATTTGGTCCTCTTTTAGATCTGCCCCTTGTCTATTTTTCATCCCATTACACTTGTGTACCATCATTTCTTATTTATGTAGAGATGCAGTGTCTTCTGGCCCAATGACCAGTGGCACCCAGCAACCCATCTATTTAACCCTTGCCTATTCAGGAAACAATTTACACTGATGAATTAACCGACTAACTCTTAGGTTATTGCACGGTGGGAGGAAACTGGAGCTCCCAGAGGAAACACCCACGCACACAGGAAGAACGTTCACACTTCCTACCAATAGCGCTGGAATTGAACTCCGACCTCTGGAATGCCTCGAACTGTAATAGCATTGAGCTAACTGCTGCGCTATCATGTTCTTTTGTTCTTATCTCTCCCGGCTCCCACCTGGTCTCACGCCTTCCTCTCCTCTTCCATCATTTCCGGTTCTGGGAAACCTCCAGAACACTGCGGTCATCAGAGATGGAGCAGTGCTCTCCACCTCAAAGTTGTCAGCCCTAATGCCATTGGAAAGCAGGGAGACCATGACCACACAAGGGAACCCCTCCCACCCTTAATGTCATGACAATTTGACAACTGGGCGTGACCTCTCTCGCCCTGAGCGCCATGGCAATGCGGGGTGACCCCTCCCGCCTCGAGCACCATGGCAGCCCTGGCTGACCCCTCGTACCCGTGGCAGATCCTCCTCCCAGCTTATGTTTAGCAACAGTGTCACAAATAACACTAGTACTCTGCATACAAGGCAGAGACTTGAGCCTCCTCTGACCTGCACAACTGAGAAGCTGATTTCTGACTGTGCTGATGTCCCTAACCCTGTAACCTGCACCAGATCTACAAAGCTCGCCGGGCCTCCGTTTACATAGGAAGTTCTGCAGATACCAGCAGTTGACCTACTGAGTTCCCCCAGAATTTCCTGTGCATCCTTGTTCCTCCAATTCTGGCCTTTTGTACTTCCCCTATATCTTTGAATTCCAGATCCCAAGCCCTGGAAAGACTCCATTATAATTCCTTCAGGTGCCCCGAAGCCAATCGTTAGTGCCTACACTAACAATATCTGATTTTGTGCGCTTGAGATATTTTACATTAGTGTAATTCGTAATTTGTTTACCCGGAGGTTTAGGAGAGAATTTGCCCTGTACAGATCATGCCAGTGGTGAATTGAACAAGTTCCTCTTGCACCCTTTGACAGGTGACCGGTCAGGCCAGTGCCTGTCAGACGATGGACGAGCTTCTCCGCAGCATCATCTCCACCATCTGCTCTAGAACTGTAACCCTGCAGGAACCCGGCGTCTCTCGCTTCCTACTAGAGAGAACCGGAGCTGACATCCTCAAGCAGCTGGAGGGGAAGCATCGATGCACGATTGGGCTGGAAAGAGCTTGCTGGATAAAGCCACAGTCGGAGGTAGAGTATTTTAGAGAAACAGTACTGTAACAGGCCCTTCTGACCCAAAGACCCACTCCATTCAGCTAACCTACTAGAGTCATAGGGCATTACAGCACAGAAACAGGCTTTTTGGCTCATCTAGTCCATGCTGTACTGTTACCCTGCCTAGACCTATCGACCTGCACCTGATCATTACTCTCCATAAGCTTCCAACTTCTCTTAAGCATCGTCAGCAAACCCATGTCCACCATTTCTGTTGGTAACTCATTCCACACATGTACCACCCTCTAAGTGAAGAAGTTCCCCTTGAAATATTTCACCTTTCACCTCTGACCTTGGTTCTAGCCTCACCCAGCCATGCAGCCAGATGGGATTAAGCGGAAGACCAGGCCAGCACAGTATAGATGGGCCCAAGGGCCAGTTTCTGTGCTGTGATACTCTTGCCTATCCAGTCTCTCCCTTAAATGGAGTTGAGAGGGATAATAAATCAGCCATGATGGAATGGCAGAGCTTACTTGACGGTCTAATTCTGTTCCTATGTCCTATGGTCTGACTTAAGCTGTATAGTCCGGACTCTGAGAGTTTTCACTAGTGCTGGACAATGAGCTCCACAGCAGCTGTGCTGGGGCTGGGACTACGATGGCCTGGACCCAACCCTGTCACCTCACCATCTCTAACCCTGAATCTGCCTTTCTCCACCAGCATCCTCTGGAAACCCAACGGAACCAGGGAACGCCGAGGTTCGAGAGAAATGCTCCCATTTCTACAGAGTTCACAGTGTTCCAACAACAGCCAGCGAATGCTATCAAGCCGAACGAGAACCTTCCAGACCTCAGTGAGCACAAAGTTACTTGTATGAGATGCTCAGATTTTATTGATGAACATGAAGCAATAATCCAGCATGTGCTTATGATCTTATGGTTTTGGAACATTAAACAATGGTGCTAATAATTGCAGAGAACGTGTCACAAAACTAATTTCTTTGTCCATGTTTTACAGATGAGATCCGAAGTTTGCTTGCATCAGTCAAAGACACTGATCAGAAAAGAGGTGAAGATGCAACCACTTTGAATTCTCAAAGAACAGCAGATGTTGGTGAAAATGTTTTGGATGACGAGGATATCTACACTGACCAGACTTCTAACATACTTCCTTTGGTAGATAATGACATTGAGGAAGCTGGCATTGACAATGGCAACAGAAAATTCCAGGATGGAGATGATAACAATAATGGCGCTTGCGGCTTTGGTTCTGAGATGGTGGATGCCGAGGATGATCCACAATTGTACCTCGCGCTGCAGTATTCCATGGACAGCAGGTTACAGCAGACCAAGGAAGACGAGGATCTTCAGAGGGTCCTAGAGCTGTCAAAGATCGACGAAAGAGACCTGGAACTTGCAATTCGTGCATCCAAAATTGAGTCCACTGAAGCTGGGCTCGAAGAGGCTATCAAAATGTCTATGGCCGATGCCCTACGAGCTTCTAATTCTGCCCACTTAACAATCTATGGCAGCGTTGACATGGATTTCAACCAGCTGGTGGACGAACTAGAGAGGAAAATCCGATCTTTTACTTGTGAACAGTCGGTTCAGCACTCCTGCCTCCAGAACCTGCCCAGTGAATACAAGAGTTACTTAGAGTATCTTCAGCGCAAGCATGCTGTCTCCATCGTTGGGCAAGGGAATGAAGTCACAGTCCGTGGATTTGTGGAGTATGTCATGCTCGCCAAGGAGAACATTACTCAACTTGTGCAGTGGATCGTCGAAGATGAGGTGGCCAGAGTGGAAGAAGCTTCCTTAGCCAAATCAGTCCAGTGGGTCAGGCATAACTGGCAAGGTGTTGCTATTCCTTACACGTTGAAGGCCAATGCTTTCATTGAGAAAGCCTTTCAATGCAAGCAGAAGAAGATTGATGTGATATTTGACAACCAGCCGTTCACCATTGACTTCGAACAAATGACGGAATACAGTGTTGGGGCAACAGAGACCCTTAAAGTTGAGAGGAAATCTCTGACTAGTTCTTCTGGTAATTATGATTTCTGTGTCTCTCTAAATCAGTTTTGACTTTCTCTCCATAGATAACTGCCTGACCTGCTGTGTTCCTCCAGCATTTTGTGTGTGTTGCTATGGATTTCCAGTATCTGCAATTTCTTGTGTACAGATCCATAATTCCTTGAAAGTGTTGTCACAGGTAGATAGGGTCATAAATAAATCTTTTGGCACAATTGCGTTCATAAGTCAGAGTTTTTGGTACTCTGTTGGGATGTTATGCTGAAATTGTACAAGACATTGCTTATTTACTTGAGTCCAGACATCCTTGTTCGGGCATAGGCTGCTGGCAGCAACTTTCCAGGGTCCTCATTCCTGAGCCAGTCTTTCAAATTGTCCCCATCTTCTAAGATCCTTCCTCTCCCAGGGTTGAGATCTTCGGAGCTCCTGCTGGCATGTCTGTAGCTCTGGGTGTTCACAGGATGGGTTTGCTAGCCCCATGCCCAACCCTCCTCCTCTCACAGCCGGGCTTGGAGTTGTACAAGCTGTTGGTGAGGCTGCATTTGGATTATTCTGTGTAGTTCTGGTCACCTACCTACAGGGAAGATATCAAAAAGTTCCACCTACTTTTCACCTTCTTTTGTGCCATGCTAGAGAATTCTGGATAAACTCAACAAGTCAAGCAATATCTATACAGAGAGGAATAGCTGATGTTGCTGGAAAAGTAATTTTTGTAGGCGTGCAAATTACTTTCTCTCGAGTGCTTGTCCATCTCCCTCAAGAACCTGAATGCCACCATCATCGCTGCTCTCTGAGGAACATAGTTTACCCAGCTTTTCCACCTATCACCTCCTAGCTTCTTACTTCATACTCCCCCCTCCTGTTCCCCATGCACCTAACTTCACTTATCATTCCTTCCCCTCCCACCTGCTTATTCTGGCTTTTTCTCCCTTCCTGGCCAGTCCTGATGAAGGGCCTTGGCCCAAAACGTTTACTCACTTCTGTAGATGCTGCCTGACCTGCTGAACTCCTCCAGCATTTTGTGTGTGTTACCCTCCTATCTTGTTTTGCATCACTTGGCCATCGCTTCAAATCAGTGGCCTCTGGTTTGGAAACAGGTTGTTTCCATTAACAAATCGCTCAAGGACCAGTCTTCAAAGTAAATTTATTACCAAAGTACATATGTCACTAAGATTCATTTTCTTTTGGGCATTCACAGTTAGTACAAGAAACACAATAGTATCAATGAAAGACGGCACCCAACAGGACAGACAACAACCACTGTGCAAACTGTCCAAATACAACAAGAAAGAAAGAATAATAATAATAAATAAATAAAGCAATAAATATTCGGAACATAAGATGAAGAGCCGTTGAAAGTTGAAAGTAGGTTGAGGCCAAGCTTGTAGACATGCTTCAAGTCTCCCTTAGTCACCTTGTTCTGGCTTCCTCCAATGAGTCTCTGGTTCAATTATTTCATCCTTGGAGCCATTTCAGTAATTTATTTTTCACTGCCTTTGCATCTGTAAGAGTAGTGTTTAGAATTGTTGCAATACAGAATTGTTTTTTGGGTTTCTTTTGTTTACTATTGTCACGTGTACCAAGATTTGGTGAAAAGTTTGCCTTGCATACTGTCCATACTGATCAAATCACTACACAGTGCATTGAGGTAGAACAAAGTAAAACAATAACAAAGTGTAAAAGCTACCAAAAAAGTGCTGTGTTGGTAAATGATAAAGTGCAAGATCATAACGAGGTAGATTGTGAGGCTAAGAGTCCATCTTACCATACAAGAGATCTGTTTAAGAGTCTGATAACAGCAGGGTAGAAGCTGTCTGATAACAGCGGGGTAGAAGCTGTCTTTGAGCCTGGTGGTACACGCTTTCAGGCTTTTGTATCTTCTGCCCAGTGGGAGTGGGGAGAAGTGAGATAGGGTGGTGAAGATACTTTTTGGCATGCTGGACTTCATTGGTCAGGGCACTTGAGTGTGAAAGTTGGGATGTTATGTTGCAGTTGAACAAGACATTAGTGAGGCTGCATTAATGTGTTCAGTTTTAATCAGTAAATTGTTTTTATTTAGAGAGCATGTTAACAGGCTCCTCCAGCCCAATGAGGCAACATTGCCTATTTACATCCATTGTGATCAATTAACCTACTAACCTTTGCAATGTGTGAGGAAACTGGAGCACCCAGAGGAAACCCATGTATTTGTGGGGAGAACGTACAAATTCCTTACAGACAGCAGCTGAAATTGAAGCCAGATTGCTGGCACTGTGGTAGTGTTATGCTAACCGCTATACTACCATGCTGCCTGTTAGATAGATAGATAGATAGATACTTTATTCATCCCTATGGGGAAATTCAACTTTTTTTCCAATGTCCCATACACTTGTTGTAGCAAAACTAATTACATACAATACTTAACTCAGTAAAAAAATATGATATGCATCTAAATCACTATCTCAAAAAGCATTAATAATAGCTTTTAAAAAGTTCTTAAGTCCTGGCGGTTGAATTGTAAAGCCTAATGGCATTGGGGAGTATTGACCTCTTCATCCTGTCTGAGGAGCATTGCATCGATAGTAACCTGTCGCTGAAACTGCTTCTCTGTCTCTGGATGGTGCTATGTAGAGGATGTTCAGAGTTTTCCATAATTGACCGTAGCCTACTCAGCGCCCTTCGCTCAGCTACCGATGTTAAACTCTCCAGTACTTTGCCCACGACAGAGCCCGCCTTCCTTACCAGCTTATTAAGACGTGAGGCGTCCCTCTTCTTAATGCTTCCTCCCCAACACGCCACCACAAAGAAGAGGGCGCTCTCCACAACTGACCTATAGAACATCTTCAGCATCTCACTACAGACATTGAATGACGCCAACCTTCTAAGGAAGTACAGTCGACTCTGTGCCTTCCTGCACAAGGCATCTGTGTTGGCAGTCCAGTCTAGCTTCTCGTCTAACTGTACTCCCAGATACTTGTAGGTCTTAACCTGCTCCACACATTCTCCATTAATGATCACTGGCTCCATATGAGGCCTAGATCTCCTAAAGTCCTAAAGTGTTATTAGGAAAGGTGCTGTTTAAGGACGGCAAGGTGGAGATACGTCTCTACCAAAGGAGGTGTTAGGCACTCTTCCCTTCAGTAGCCTGCAGGCCACCCTTGGGCAAAGTGGTAGAACCTGCTTAGCTGCTTCCCCCCCCCCCCCCAACCCCCCCACTGGAATGAGCTGCCAGGGGAAGTGGATTAGGCAAGTGTATTAACAACATTTCAAAGGTACTTGGACAGGGAGGTGTATAGAAAAGATTTAGAATGGGTTCCTTAGATGCAGAAAAAGCCTTCGATAGGATTGAGTGGAATTATCTTTTTAAGACCTTAAAGTTTAATTTTGGGCCTAATTTTATTCGTTGGGTTAAATTAATTTACTTGTCTCCTACCGCTCAAGTTATTACTAACTCTCAAATTTCTAAGCCCTTTAAATTACAGCGGGGAACTAGACAAGGTTGCCCTCTTAGTCCTTTACTTTTTGCTTTAGCTATAGAACCCTTAGCAATAGCATTTCGAGAACCTAAGGGCATTTCTGGTATAATAAGGGAAGGTATGACTCATAAAATTTCATTATACACTGATGATATTTTACTTTTTATCTCTAACACTGAAACTTCTTTACCTTCGGTTCTTTCTTTAATTTCCCAGTTTAGTTTTTTTTCAGGATATAAGCTGAACTTACATAAAAGTGAGCTATTTCCTTTAAATGACCTAATGTCATCAAGTGCCAAATTTCCGTTCCAAGTTGTTACAAGTCAATTTCATATCTAGGTGTAACAATTACTAAAAACTTCAAGAATTTATTTAAAGAAAACTTAAACCCCTTATTGAATTATGTGAAAAAGACGCTTTCTAAATGGTCTCCTCTTTCTTTATCCCTAATTGGCTGAATTAATTCGATTAAAATGAAGATTCTTCCTAAATTTTTATATCTTTTTCAGGCTTTACTTATTTTTATTCCTAAGACCTACTTTGATTCTTTAGATTCAATTTTAACATCTTATATTTGGAGTAATAAACAAGCTCATTTAAGTAAAGTTTACCTACAAAGAAATAAAGAGATGGGTGGATTAGCCCTACCCAATTTTAGGTTTTACTATTGGGCTGCCAATATAAGGAATATTACTTTTTGGTCCTATTATATTTATCGTAAAGATTGCCCATCATGGGTCTCCTTAGAAGTTAATTCTGTAAAAAAAATTCCTCTATTGTCTCTCTTCTTGGATCATACTCTTCTTTTTCAGCAAATAAAACAACAGATAACATAATTGTTAAGCAAACTTTAAGGATCTGGTCTCAATTTAGAAAATCTTTTGGTTTAGCGAATTTTTCATTATCATCTCCCATTCTCATTAATTATTTTTTTATCCCTTCCATGACTGACAAAGTTTTTAAGGATTGGGATGAACTAGGTATTAAGTGTTTTTGGGACCTGTTTATCTCAGGATCTCTTGCTTCATTTGACCAATTGTCAACTAAATTTGCACTGCCAAAAACACATTTTTACAGATACCTTCAAATTAGAGATTTCTTACGTTTCCAATTAACTACTTTTCCTATAGGTCCTGATAAAAATTTACTGGACGATCTTTTAAATTTAAAACCTTTTGTTAATGGTTCTATTACCGGTATCTATAACTTGTTGATTGATTCTAGACTAGACTTTTTAGATAAAATTAAAAAAAGCTTGGGAGGATGACCTAAATTGTCAGATTTCTGATGAAAGATGGAATAAAATTCTTAAATGGGTTAGAATGGGTTCCTAGCCTGGGGTCCACAGACCCCTCAGTTAATGGTAGTGGTTCATGGCATAAAAAAAGGTTGGGAACCCCGGGTTTAGAGGGATATGGGTTAAATGGGACTAATTAGATGGAATCTTGGTCAGCATGGACAAGTGGGCTGAAGGACCTATTTCCGTGCTGTTTCACTGTATGCAAGTAGTGGCCTACCAGTATTTTATCAGGATTAAACACAACCTCTTTGGAAAGATGACATATGGACCATGTGCGGGCAGATAGGGTAAACTTAAATTGATATCATGGTTGGCACAGATATCATGGACCAAGGAGCCTGAAGTAGAATCAAGATTCAAGTTTCGTTAATATCATTTCCAGTACTCAAGTATGAAGGAGAGCAAAATAATTGCTACTGTGGATCCAATGCAGCACGAAAAAAAAGCATGGAATAAGATAAAGAACATAATAATAGTAAAAAGCACAATAAATATAAATACATAAAGTAGCCTCTATACATAGATTAATGTATGTCCATAAAGTGACACCAAGCACAGGAGTGTCTGTACATAAGATGACTGACGGGAAATGATAAAGTAGTTGGGTGGGTGGAGGTGTTGATCAGCCTTACTGCTTGGGGAAAGTCACTGGTTTTGAGTCTGATAGTTGAAGAACACTGCAGCTTAGAAACAGGCCCTTCGGCTCTGCCAACCTGGTTTCTGCCTAGTCCCATCTACGTTCATCCAGACCAAAATCCTCCAAACCCCTCCCATCCCTGTACCTATCCAAACTTCCTTTAATTGAACTTCCATCCACCACTCTTCTGCTGCTTTGTGTTCTATGTCTTGTTAACAGCTTTGCCTGAGGGACCGAGGTTGTGGTGGGTATGGAAACATTCGATGTCACGATCTTAGACCATTGCATTTGTTTACTGAAACAGCAATGTCATTTTCCCCACAGGTGTAGACTCGCTGCCTCTGGCTGGATGCGTTGAACTTGTCCAGCTGAATGAATCCACCGAGGAATACACCAAAATGACGTCCCACTTCTTCAAAACCCTGAAGGACCTGCATGACAAGATCAGAATTATAAAGGTCAGATAAGTTCCCTGTTAGAACACACTTGGAGTATTGTGTTCAGTTCTGGTCACCTCATTATGGGAAGGATATGGGAGCTTTGGGGAGAGTACAGAGGAAATTTACCAGAGTGCTGCCTGGATTAGAGGGCATGTTACATGAGGAAAGTTTGAGTGAACTAAGGTTAAGAGGGGTTAAAAGATTGGGTCAATATCGTGGGCCAAAGGGCCTGTTCTGTTCTGTAATACTCTGTAAGTCTGCTGCCACTGAAGAACAGGCGTAGGGCAAATGTTGGCTTGAGATGGAGTGGTATGATAGTGTACTGGTTAGTGTAACACTCCACAGCGCCAGCAACCCGGATTCAATTCCCACCACTGTGTGCATACTCCCCATGACCGTGTGGGTTTCCTCCGGGTGATCTCACGTTCCAAAGATGAACAGGTTAGGGTTAGCAAGTTGTGAACATACTATGTTGTTATGGTGACTTGTGGGCTGTGTCCAGCACATCCTCGGATTGTGTTGGCCATTGAAGCAATTGGCATATTTCACTGTATGTTTCAATGTACACGTGACAAATAAAGCTAATTTTTATCTTTTTTAAAAAAAATTCACTTCTAGGATGTGGGCTTGAATCTGGCCATGACTCAGATATCCGATTAAAACCTATTGAATATTGAAAATTCTAAATAGAGTGGATGTGGAGAGATGCTTCCTATAGTGGGGGAGTATAGGGTAATGGATGACAGATGACACATATTGTTCATACATAATTCACACTGTCCTACATAATTCACAAATGCAGTAATTGAATTGTGTTCATTTTAAGAGACGGCTTCTGACGTAATGGTCATATTGGAAGTTCGTGTTGGAAGTTAAAGGCTGTGGCTTTCATTAAGCACATAAAACGACTCTTCATGTTTATTCACAAAATCCTACAGGAGTCGAGGAACAGAGGGCCCCACCTCAGAATACAAAGACGTCCCTTTAGAACAGAGATGAGGAGGAATTTCTTTAGCCAAGAGGGTAGTGAATCTGTAGAATTCTTTGCCACACATGGCTGTGGAGGCCAAGTCATTGGGTGTATTGAAAGCAGAGGTTGGTAAGTTCTTGATTAGTAAGGGTGTCGAAAGTTACAGGGAGAAGGCAGGAGAATGGTGTTGAGAGGGAAAGTAAATCAGCCATGTTGAAATGTTGAAGCAGACTCAGTGGGCCAAATGACCCAATTCTGCTCCTGTGTCTTATGGACATATGGTCTTATATAAAACTTCAGCCATACAGCATTTGGAGCATTGTGCGCATTTCTAGCCTCCCCATTATAGGAAGGACGTGGGGAGGGTTCAAAAGAGGTTCTCCAGGATGCTTCCTGGTTTAGAGGGCATGAGCTATAAAGAAAGATTGGACAAACTTGGGTTGATTTTCCTAGCGTTAGAGGCTGAGTGGAGACCTAATGAAAGTTTTAAAAATATCATTGACATAGGTAAACAGTTAGAATCTGTTCCTCAGGAATCAGGATCACTATGGAGGGGCATTAACAGAAGTTAGAGAAATCAGTGTTCATGCCATCAGGTTGGAAAACAACACCTTGTATTCCGACTGGGTCACCTCTAACCTGATGGCATGAATATTGATTTCTCTAACTTCTGTTAATGCCCCTCCTCCCCTTCTTGCCCCATCCCTTATTTATTTATTATCCCCCCCTTCTCTTTTTTCTCTCTCTGTCCCTCTCACAATCACTCCTTGCCTGCTCTCCATCTTCCTCTGGTGCTGCCCTCCCCCTTTCTTTCTCCCTAGGCCTCCCGTCCCATGATCCTCTCCCTTCTCCATCTCTATCCCTTTTGCCAATCAACTTTCCAGCTCTTAGCTTCATCCCTCCCCCTCCTGTATTCTCCTATCATTTCAGATCTCCCCCTCCCCTTCCCCCTTTCAAATCTCTTACTATCTCTTCTTTCAGTTAGTCCTGACGAAGGGTCTTGTCCCGAAACATCGACTGTACTTCTTCCTATAGATGCTGCCTGGCCTGCTGCATTCCACCAGCATTTTGTGTGTGTTGCTTGAATTTTCAGCATCTGCAGATTTTCTCATGTTTGCGTTTAATATTACTGGCATACATCGTGAAATTTGTTGTTTTGTGGCAGCAGTACATTGCAATACAAAATATTTTTTAAAAGCTATAAGTTATAGTAAGTAATGCATAAAGAGCACTATCATTTCAGAGGACCTGGCCTGGGGCCAGTACCTAAGGGTAATTACAAGAAAAGCATGGCAGTGTCTTCACTTCCTTAGGAATTTGTGAAGATTTGACATATCTAAAACTTTGACAAACTTCAAAGTGTGTGGTGCATCACAGCCTGGTATGGAAACAACAATGTCCTTTAATGGAAAATCCTCCAAAAAATAGTGGATACGGCCCAGTCCATCACAGGTAAAGCCTCTCCAGCATTGTCACAGGAAAGCAGCGTCCATCATCAGGGACGCCCACCACCCAGATCATGCTCTCTTCTCACTGCTGCCATCAGGAAGAAGGTACAGGAGCCTCAAGACTTGCCTACTAACAGGTTCAAGAACAGTTATTACCCCTCAGTAATTAGGCTTTTGAACCAGTGGAGATAACTTCACTTGCCCCATCACTGAAATGTTCCCACAAGCTATGGACTCACATTCAAGAACTTCTCATGTTCTCGATATTTATTGCTTATTTATTATTATTATTATTTCTTATTTTTGTATTAGCACTATTTGTTGTGCACACTGGTTGTCCACCCAGTTGGTGTGGTCTTTTATTGATTCTGTTGTTATTGGATTTATTGAGTATGCCCACAAGAAAATGAATTTCAGGGTTGTACATGGCGACATATATGTACTTACAATAGATAATAACTTTCCTTTAAGCTTTGAGGTGGGGGCGAAGAGGGACTGATGGCTCAGTGAAATTGACCTTAATGAAATAGTACTGGAGGACTGAGTTGAAGTCCAAAAGATTAATAAGATTTATTTACCCTGTGCTTGTCACCCAGGTGGAAAAGGTGCATAATCCATTGCTGTACCAACAGTACATGCTGAAGAAGACCAGCATGGAAGCTACCCAGACCGACGTTGAGCGAGTCCTGTACCATGGAACAAGCGAGCAGAGCGCCAAAGAGATCTATGTGCATGGCTTTAACAGGAGCTTCTGTGGGAAGAATGGTAAGGATTAAAGAACTTGACAGAGCGAGGCCACTCCAGGGAAGGGAGGGGAGGAGGTGGGGTGCTGAAGGGAATCTGGTTGTTCCTAATGTTACGGAATTTTCCCTGTGCCATGTTTGGTTTCCTGCACTGGTATCAAAGATGATCTGCTGCTGTGAACCCACCTGGTTTGCCAATGGCCTTTAGAAAGAGGTCACCAGAACGTGACCACTGGTGGTAGTGTGATCGCTCAAGACAGTATAATGTTCTTCTAAGGGGTTACTCCCCATAATGGAGAACAGCTTGGTGTGATTTTGTTTAACATGGGGAGGCTGATGCATGGGCAACTACCTTGACAAATTGGGGTTAGTGTCCAGTGGCATTGAATGCAAGACAACTGTGAACCTTTCATGGCTGCAGCCTTTCACTGGCTTCACAACTGTTGTGTCATCATGTTCCACCGGCTCTACCATTGAAGTCTAGGACCACTGTCCATCAGTATTTGGTTAAGTTGGCGCAATTAGGGATGAAAGTAATTGCGATCTGTATGGTATTCACCAGACTTGTCAATTGACCACAGTAAGAAGAGAGTAGCGTATTCCAAAAGACCATAAGATATAGGAGCAGAATTAGGCCATTTAGCCTATCAAGTCAGCTTCACCATTTCATCATGGCTAATCCAATTTTCGTCTCAGCCCCAATCCTCCTGCCTTCTCCCTGTATCCCTTCATACATGACCAATCAAGGATCAACCTCTGTCTTAAATGTACATAAAGACTTGGCCTCCACAGCTGCCTGTGGTATAGAACTTCACAGGTTAACTACTCTCTGGCTAAAGAAATTGCTCCTCATCTCCATCCTAAAAAGACACCCTTCCATAGGAAACATCCTTTCCACATCCACTCTATCAAGCCCTTTCACCATTCGATAGGTTTCAATGGGGTCACCCCTCATTCTTCTGAATTCTAGTGAGTACAGGCCCCAAGCCATCAAACGCTCTTCACATGACAAGCTATTCAAATAATGGAATCATTTTCGTGAACCTCATTTGAATCGGTCCCAACACAGAACCCCTGTGGAACACCACTAGTCATTGGCAGCAAACCAGAAAAGGCTCCCTTTATTCCCACTCTTTGCCTCATGCCAGTCAGCCACTGCTGTATCCATGCTGAAATCTTTCCTGTAAAACCATGAGCTCATAGCTTGTTAAGTAGCCTCGTGTGGCACCTTGTCAAAGGCCTTCTGAAAATGCAAGTACACAACATCAACTGATTCTTCTTTGTCTATCCTGCTTGTTATTTCTTCAAAGAATGCCAACAAATTTGTCGGCAAGATTTTCCCTTGAGGAAACCATGCTGACTATTTTTATGATTTTTGATCCCAGTAATACAAAAATCTTAAGTCCTCCCTCCCACACCAACTCCTTAGCCATGTATTTAACTGTATAATTTTCCTAGTTCTGGCCTCACTAGCACATGGCATGGGTAGCAATCTTGAGATCGCAACCCTGGAGATCCTGTCATTTAACTTAGCACCTAACTCCCTGAACTCACTATGCAGAACCTCGTCACTCATCCTACCCACGTCATTGGTACCTACATGGAGCACAACTTCTGGCTGTTCACCCTCCCTCTTCAGAATGTTGAGGACTCGATCTGAGCTATCCCGGACCCTAGCAGCCAGAAGGCAAAATATCATCCAGGAATCTCATTCTTGCCCACAGAATCTCCTTTCTGTACCCCTAATGAATCCCCTATCATCACAGTGTGCCTCTTCTGCCCACTTCCCTTCTTCTGAGTTACAGAGGCAGGCTCTGTGCCAGAGAGCTGTCCATTGTGACTTCCCTCTCTTAGTTCATCCCTTTTCCCGCCCCGACAGTTTCCAAAGTGATATACCTGTTGTTGAGGGGAATCGCCACAAGGGCACACTGCACTGGCTCCTTCCTGACTGTTGCCCAGTCTCCGTGTCCTGCACCTTGGGTGTAACCACCTCTCTATATGTCCTATCTATTACCCTTCAGCCTCCCGAATGATCCAAAATTCATCCAGTTCCAGCTCCAGCTCCATAACACGGATTGTTAGAAGCTGTAGCTGGATGCACTTCTTGCAGTTGTAGTTGTCAGTGACACTGGAGGTCTCCCTGGCTTCCCACGTCCACAAGAGGAACATTCAACTATCCTGCCTGGCATCTCTACTGTTCCAGCTGAGCAGATTAAAAAAAAAACTTAACCTTGAGCTTTTCGTTTCTTTGCTTTCTCTGACTGAAGCCTCGAAGAGCTGAAGCCTCAAGATCACCACTCTGACTCTGTCCACTCAGACAATGGCCACTGCACTTACCCCTGCTTTCCTTTAATTTGCTCTTGCTAATCAATCCCAAATGCCAACTGGTCACAGGTCAAAGCTCTTTTTCACTGTAGTGACCTGCTGTTACCTTTGGTACTCAGGCAGTGGACCTGATTGCAGTCCCCTCCTCTGAAAACTTCTGAATGACCAGATTGGTTGCTGGTCAAAGCTCTTTATTCAATCCTCTGAGCTGATCTGTCATACAGTTGAACCTTGGCTGGGTCCCTTCTACCTACTGCCTCACCTATTCCTTATTCTCTTGGTAAACTAAACTCCAGTGCTCACTTATCTTAGAAATTTGAATACATTCAGCAGCTCAGCCTGGAAGTTGCTCCTGTTTGACCCAAGCACTTCCCGACTTGTCTTCTTTGCCTCTTTCCGAGAATGTTTTCCTGCCTCCTTCATTTGCACCTGAGGTCCTAGAACAAAGAACATCACAGCACAGTATTTGAAATATTGTGTTCAGTTCTGATCACCTCATAAGAAAGATTTGTAAGTTTTTGAGTGGGTACAGAGGAGATTTACCAGGATGCTACAAGGCTTTTATCTTAAGAGGATAGGTTGAGTGAGCCAGGGCTTTTCTCTTTGGAGCAAAGGAGAACGCAATATTCCAAGATCATTAAAACGTAGAACAGTACAGCACAGTACAGTTCACAATGTTGTGCTGACCTTTAATCTACTTCAGATCAGTCTAACCCTTCCCTCCCCCACAGCCTTCACTTTTCTTTCATCCACATTGCCTGAGTCTCTTAACTGTGTCTGTCTCTACCACTACACCTGATAGTGTGTTCAGCACACTCACTGTGGTGCAAAAAACCTACTTCTGATATCACCCCCCCCCCCTATATTTTCCTCCAGTTATAGCTTAAAGTTAGTGGATTGATGTAACTGTGTGTGGATTAGTCATAGGATTATACAGCACAGAAGCAGGTCCTTCGGCCCGACTCATCCATGCCAGCTAATTTGCCTTCCTTAGTTAGTCTAGTTTGCCTTAACCCTTGAAACCTTTCCTGTCCAGGTACCCGTCTAAATGTCTTTTGAACATTGTAGTTGTACCCACCACTACCACTTCCTCTGGCAGCATGTTCCAACTGGATTCTGGCTCTACGCCCCTAATTTGGTCTACCCTCAACTTCCAAAATCCTAACCATGAAGCCTATTGACACAATCCTTTCCTCACAATCTGTCCTGTGGTCGCCAATATCACTCTAATTAGAGTGACAGTTACACAGCATGGAAACAGGCCCTCAGCCCCATTCGTCTGTGCTGACCAGGATGTCCATCTAAGCTAGTCCCATTTGCCCACGTTTGACTGATATTCCTCCAAACTCTTCTCACCTATGCACTGGGCTCTTCCTGTCCTGGTGTCTTTCCAATGTTGTTATTGTAACTGCTTCTACCAGTGATGGACTGGGCAAGTTGCCAGAGTAAGTGATTAAGTCCTCCACATCATTAAGCACATCTGCACAGAGCACAGGAAAGCGCCATCCACCATAAAGGACCTCCACCACCCTGGTCATGCTGCTGCCATCAGGAAGAAGGCACAGGAGCCTCAGCCCCCCCACCACCAGGTTATTACCCCTCAGCCATCAGGCTTCTGAATCAGAGAGGATAAGTTGACTCACCCTAAGGGGGTGGGTGGGGTTTTTGATTATGCTGGCAGTGAGAAGAGTAGACAAGAGTCCGTAGAGGATAGGCTGGTTTCCATGTTGTGTGCACAACTTTGCAGTTTATCACAGTCACGGGCAGCGCAGTTGCTGTACCAAGCTGTGATGCTGCCTTCAATAAAAATGTGGTGAGTCAAAGCAGACGTTCCATTATAGTGACCAAAGCTGTACACAATACTCCAGGGTGGCCTCACCAATGTCTTGTACTGTTAATTAACTTGATTCTCACCTCTCCACAGCCAAGTGTCCTCCTTGACCCTGTGCAGAGCCCCTGCCCCTACTGAGGAGGGAGGGAACTAACAGGGGAGTGAGAACAGGAAGTGTCTGAATGAATTTCTGTGCTTAACTTTCAGCGGCCGTCTACGGGCAAGGTGTTTATTTTGCAGCAAGCTCTATTGTCTCAGTGGACAACCAGTATTCCCCACCCAGCCCCAATGGGTATAAATTTGTGTTTGTGGTGAACGTCCTGATCGGATCCTACACAAAGGGGGATGTCAAGATGAAGACACCACCACTGAAAGAGAACGGCAATACACTGCTCAGGTATGACTCCCTGGTAGACAACTGTGACAATCCCAAGATATTCGTTATTTTCCATGACACTCAGGCCTATCCTCAGTACCTCATAACATGCCAGTGGAAATGACCCACATCTCTGCCTGAACCGTCCATGAAGATTGCAGAAACGAATGTGCCTGCCCTGTGAATCAAGATTATCCTGCTGCTGTTTTAGCCCAAGCTGTCCAGGCCTTGTCAGGTCCCTGGAGAACTTCATCTAGCCTTAATCAGCTGCCCTGTAGGGGTGAAGAGCAGAATATGATGTTGCTGGGAGCCCACCGATCCTTGGACTTGGTTAACTTTCCCCACCACAAGCCCCCGACCTTGTGTGAAGCTGGACCCTCTGCCTCACGGGGAAAGCAAATGGTAGATTGTCACAGGGCTGGGACACTTGACAGAATTCAAAGCTCCTGCCTTACTGCTGTTTTTTCTGTTCATTTTGGAAGTTTATGAAATAGAATACCTGCAAATATTTGTGTTTTTAGAATTGAAGTTGGGCTTTTCGTGGTGGGGTTGGACGGTGAGGTTGTTCTGCTTCTCTGGCACATCTCGGGTCCCTGCTGTATCTTCGCCAATTTCATAAAACATAGAACAGTACAGCACAGTATGGGTCCTCCGGTCCATGCTGCTGTGCCAACCATTATCATTCTACACCATCAGTTCACCTTCTCCAACCCTTGCCTTTTCCACCCATCACCTCCCAGCTCCTTACTTCATCCCCTCCCCCATTCACCTGGCTTCACCAGTTTGTACTGCTTTCTATCCACCCCCCACCTCCTTATTCAGGCATCTCACCCCTTCCTTTCCAGTTCTAATGAAGGGTCTTGGCCCAAAATGTCGACTGTTTATTCATTTCCATAAATGCTGCCTGACCTGCTGAGTTCCTCCAGCATTTGGTGTGTGTTGCTTTGGATTTCCAGCATCTGCACAATCTCTTGTTTATAATCCTACACCATGATCAATCTAACAGGCTGTAACCTTCCATTTTTCTTTCATCCATGAACCTATCTAACAGTCTATCCACATACCCATCACTCTGTGTTTAAAAACAAAACTACCTCTAACATCTCCCCTAAAATCTTCATCCACTCATCTTACAAGGATGTCCCCTGATATTAGCCATGCTGTCCTGGGAAAAGGCGTTGGCTGCCTACTTGATCTGTGCCTCTCATAATCTTGTAAACCTCTATCGAGTTGCTTCTCATCCTCCTTCGCTCCAAAGAGAAAAGCTCATCCTTGCCTCATAAGACATGCTTTCTAATCCAGGCAACATCCTGGTGAATCTCCAAAAGATACAGGAGCAGAAGCAGGCCATTTGACCCATCAAGTCTGCTCCACCATTCAATCATGGTCTGATCCAATTCTTCCAAATCTCATCAGCACCTTCTCTTGATTTTCCACATCCTTCCTAAATGAAGTGACCAGAACTGAATACAAAACTCCCAAGTGTGGTCTAACCAGGATTTTGTAGAACTGTAACATCACCTGGTGGCTCTGGAGGATTTGAGGATTTACACTATTTGCCACCTTGACAATCATCTTATGCGAAAACTTTGAGGGATCTATGAACGTTGGCTTTGCGAACCCTCTGATCCTCCACGCTGCCATTAACCTTGTATCCCCTTCAGGTTTGGTCTTCCACAGTGTATCCTTACACTTTTCTGTATTGAACTCCATTTGCCATGTTTCTGCCCAGTTGCAACTACAACCCTCCACACTGTCCTCAACATCACCAACCTTCATGTCATCTGCAAGCTTACTAACCCACCCTTCTACTTCCTCATCCAAGTCATTTATAAAAATCACTAAGAGCAGGAATCCCAGAACAGATCCCTGCAGAACATCATGGACGACCGATCTCCAGACAAAATTGATTCCTCTACTACCAAACTTTGCCTTCTGTGGGCAAGCCAATTCCACATTCATACAGCCAGGTTTCCCTGGATTAGCCTTCCAAGGGGAACCTTGTCAAATGCATACACACCACATCCACTGTTCTCCCTTCATCAATGTGCCTTGTCATGTTCTCAAAGAATTCAGTCATGCTTGTAAATCCTGACCCTGAGAATCCTGTCCATTAGTAGTTGTAAGATTCACTGTTATGTAATTCCTAGGATTATCCCTATTATCTTTCTTGAACAGAACAACATTTGCCAACGGTATACTTCTCTTGTACTTTCTTCCATTCAATTTATAAGTATGGCCCTAGTATTAGCCATTTTCACTCTCAGAAAAAGGTGCCACTCTCTACATTATCCCTGCCTTTTATCATCTTGTACACGTCTATCAAGTTGTCTCATCCTCCCTCATTCCATAGAGAAACGCCCCAGCTCGCTCAATCTTTCCTCAAGACATTCTCTCTAATCCAGGCAGCGTCCTGGTAAAACTCCTGTGTACTCTCTGTAAAGCCTCCACATCTTCTCTGAACAACATACTCCAGAGTTCTACAGAGCTGCAATGTTATCTCGCAGCTTGAATTCAGTCCCTGACTAATGAAGGTGAAAACAGCGTACGTTTTTATTTTACCAATCCTATACTGGTGAGTCACACGTGAACTTTAGCTTCTGGTATCTATGACTCAAAGGACTGACCCTACTGTATTACATTTAAGTTTAGCCACACAACCTCTACTTCTGGAATCTGTATCAAATCAAGTTTAATTGTCATTCAAACCATACATGGATACAGTCGAATGAGACAGCAGAGCCAAGGTGCAAAAACATACATGCGTATTTAAAATAGTGAGGGAGAGAAAAAAGAACATAGTCAGTAAGAAAACACATTTTAGTTCAAGACCCTGAGCGACGTCCCACAAATTAATGGTTCCTGGCAGTCCAGCTTGTAATTCCACTGATCTACTCTGGAGGGCAGCACTGACAGGAGTGGCCACCTCGAGCCAAATATTACAACTACAACATGCTACAACACAAGCCCTCGCTACAACTGTGGTGACCCTGCTTCCTCTGTCTGACCCTCACTAAACAAGGGAAGCAGTCCCTCGGCAATGAATGTCCAGCAGGGTCTTGCGATCACAAAAGAAGCATCCACAGTTGAATCACACGCCACCTGCGTGCACCAGCACTGGTGCCTTTGAGTAATAGGCAGCACCAGTCTCCACACGGGTCAGCTCCGGCTCTTCCTGCTGCCCAATGGCCTGACTCGCCTCTCTCAACCCAATGCCCGACTCACCTACTCTGAACTGCCAGCCGGCTCTTACAACAGACACCCTGGCCAACTGCTCTGAATGAGCAGATCACTGGTGTGGTAGAACTGCTGCGCCTGTTGTTCTTGGAATCCAGTATAGTCTTACAATCATAAAAAATACATTTTAAAAAGAAAAGTGCACCTATGGTTACCCCCGAGAGGCCACTGTGTTCGAACGTGCTGCCACCTTACTGGAAGGTACGTGACTGGATCACTACAGCAAGACCCTGCACTGTGATGAAAACAAATGAAAAAGCGTAAGTAATGACCAGACATTCGTATGTAATTGGTGAAATACTCTCAGCTAATCTTAAAATAAACTAAAAGCCATATGCTTGAAGATACTGAACAGTCAAGCTTGATTCTAACTCTTAGAAAACAGAACAGTACAGGAACAGGCCAAGCCAAATAAATTAATGGCTAACCACATTCATGTGCCTATCTAAATGTCTCTTAAAAGTCCCTAATGTATCTGCCTCTACCTCCACCCAGGCACCCACCACTGTAAAAAAAAAAAAGTGTCCCTCACATCTCCTTTTAAATTACCCCCTCTCACCTTCAATGCATGCTCTCTGGTATTAGACATTTCAACCCTGGGGGGAAAAAGTACTGTTGTCTACTCTATCTAAGCCTCTCATAATTCTATGAACTTCTATCAGATGTGCCCTCGGCTTCTGCTGCTCCATAGAGTAGGTAAAAGGTGAGATGGGATGGAAGGCTGATAGAGAAATGGCAGCTGTAAGTGGTTTCAAGGAATTCTGTCTTAAGGCTTTCTCTATGCAGCAAGTTTAATCATTGGAGCCATTCTAACCTAATTGATACATTAAAGATTTATTTTCAAACTGGATTGTGAATGTTTTTGTGGAGTTTTGTTTCTCTGTGCCTGGGTTGATAATAAGGTTCAAAGGTTTACTTACCGTGGAAGTGACCCTTCGAGAGATTCACCTTGACTTTCCGCATTGCAGCCTCTAGCAAGGCATGGACTTCCTCCTGTGTGTTGCCAGCCAGTGGCACAGTTGTGTTGAGGTTATTACAGGGTTTAATTCCCACGCATGTGAAAGGAGTTTCAACCCTTCCCCCCTTTATTGCAAGGGTTTCCTTGAAATGCTCTAATTTCCTCCCATGTCCCAGAGACATATGGATTATGTTCAGTAAATTAATGGCATGCTATGTTGGTGCCAGAAGCATGGTGATACTTGTGGGCTGCCCCCGGTAATCCTCAGCATTATAAGAACATTGTACCATGAAGGAACAGCCCTTCAGCCCACAATGTCTGTATCATGATGTCAATCTAACTAATCCCCTCTCCCTGAACATCTTGTATATTCTATTTCCTATGTGTTCACAAGAAAAGCAAAGATTATTTGGTTTAAATGTTCATTCCTGGCTCCTGTCCATAGCCTGAGCTGCTGGACGGAAATGGGGGAGACAGTGGGTTCACAGACTTCCACAGACACAGCCGGGCATGATAAAACTAGTAGAGTATTAAGGCCCTCCACTGGTTGGGGTCAACCGTGGATGCTGCATCCGAGCTGTCAATCCGAGCAAGCCAGAGCAGTACCATATGAAGAGCAAGCTGTTGCCTGTGCAGCAGGTTCTCTCTCTCTAAGCAACTGATGAATCCAAAGGAACGGCAGAGACTGATACAGTTTGGCACCAGCAGCATTACAGGAGTTGCCAGTCAGTGTTGAACTCATTATAGGGTTGTCTTGGGGAGTCCAGGTCTGGATTTTTTCCTCACAGTTTACTCCCAAAGCCTTCCTGTGAGTGGATATAGCTGCAAGGCACAGGGGTTAGAAACCAGCTTTTCTTCTAGATGAGCTGCCACCCATGGCTGATAAGCCCCACTAGATTTGCAGGAGGGTGGGAACCAAAATGAAGAGGCAGAAGATGGGGTGGTTGGCGCACGTGTAGAGACAGCCTATAGGGGGTTTGTGAGGAAGGATAAGCAGAAGATAGAGCAAAGATGCACTCAGCTAGATGGTTTGAGATGCGTCTATTTTAATGCAAAGAGCATCATAAACAAGGCGGATGAACTTAGAGCGTGTATCAATATGTGGAATTATGTTGTGGTCATTACAGAAACTTGGATGTCTCAAGGGCAGGAATGGCTGCTGAGTGTACCAGGCTTTAGATGCTTCAAAAGCAACAGAGAGGGAGCAGAAGAGGTGGGGAAATGGCATTGCTAATTAGGGATAGTATCACGGCGCAGAACAGGAGTAAGTCATAGAGGGATGGTCTACTGAGTCAGTGTGGGTGGAAATCAGAAACAGGAATGAGGCAATGAGTAACAGGGACATCAAGGAGCAGATAGGGAGGCAGATTCTGGAATGGTGCAACAATAATGGGTTGTTGTGATGGGAGATTTTAACTTTCTAATATTGACTGGCATATCCTTAGAACAAGGGGTTTAGATGGGGTGGAGTTTGTTAGGTGTGTTCAGGAAGATTTCCTGATGCAATATGTAGATAAGCCAACTAGAGGAGAGGCTGTACTTGATCTGGTATTGGGAAATGAACCTCGTCAAGTATCAGATCTCTTGGTGGCAGAGCATTTTGGAGGTAGTGATCACAACTCCATCTCCATTACTTACCATAGTGCTGGAGAGGGATGGTAGTAGACAATTTGGGAAAACATTTAATTGGGGTAGAGGGAAATATGCTATTAGGCAGAAACTGGGAACATAAATTGGGAGCAGAAGTTCTCGGAAATGCACGGCAGAAATGTTGGGAAATTCAGGGAACATTGCATGGTGTTCTGCATAGGTATGTTCCATTGAGGCATGGAAAGGAGGGTAGGGTAAAAGAACCATAGTGTACAAAGGATGTAGAAAATCTAGTTAAAATAAAAGCTGATAAAAGATTCAAGAAACTAGGTACTGTTAAAGCTCTAGAAAATTACTAGGGTGCCAGAAGAATGAAATTAGCAGAGCTAGAAGGAGTGACGAGAAGGCCTTGGCAAGCAGGATTAAGAAAAAGAGGAGCTGAAGACAGCCGGTCAACTAACACACTATAAAAAAAGTTTCATCTAGTGAAGCGGCCATCGTCGAAGTGGACTGAGTCAGAGTGGGACGGTTCTGGCTCAACAGGCAGAGGCAAGAGGTAAGGTTCTGGTAAGTTGTTATTTTCCTCATTTGATTTCTTTTTTAACTAGTAAGTTTAGAAAGAGTGCTAGGCAGGATGTTGGAATGCTCCTCTTGCAGGATGTGGGAAGTCGTTGTCCAGTGTCCCTGACGACACCTGCAAGAAGTGCATCCAGCTGCAGCTCTTAATAAAACCGCGTTAGGGAACTGGATGACCTCCGGATCACTCGGGAGAATGAGGAGATTATGGATAGTAGTTTCAGGGAGGTAGCTACGTCAAAGGAGCAGGGCACAGGTAATTGGGTTACCATCAGGTGAGGGAAGGGGAAAGGGCAGGCAGAGCAGGGTTCCCCTGTGGCCATTCCCCTCAACAACAAGTATACCAATTTGGATACTGTTGGGGGGAGGGGGAATGACTTATCTGGGACAAGCTGCGGCAGCCAGATCTCTGGCACTGAGTCTGGATCTGCAGTGCAGAAGGGAGGGTGGAAGAAGAGGAGAATGGTAGTGATAGGGGACACGATCGTTAGAGGTAGAGGCAGGAGGTTCTGTGGTCGTGACAGAGATTCCCAGATGGTTTGTTGCCTCCCGGGTGCCAGGGTCAGGGATGTCTCTGATCGCGTGCACAGCATTCTTTAGTGGGAGGGTGAGCAGCCAGATGTCATGGTACACATCAGTACCAATGACGCAGAAAGAAAGAGTGAGGAAGTCCTGAAGAATGAGTATGGAGAGCTTGGTAGCAAGTTAAAAAGCAGGACCTCGAGGGTAGTAATCTCAGGATTACTACCTGTGCCACGTGACAGTGAGGGTAAGTGTAGGATGCTCTGGAGGATGAACATGTGGCTGAGGAACTGGTGTAGGGGACAGAGTTTCAGATTTTTGGATCACTGGGACCTCTTCTGGGGCAGGTAGGACCTGTACAAGAGAGACGGGTTACACCTGAACTAGAGGGGGACCAATATCCTTGCAGGGAGGTTTGTTAGTGCTATTTGGGGGGTGGGGGGTTAAACTAGATTTGCAGGGGGATGGGAACCAGAGTGCCAGAGCAGATAGTGGAGCAGGGGTGAAAATAAATGATGTTAAAAGTTTATGCAAAGTCACAAATAGAAGGGTTGTGTGTGGTGGTAATAATCTGAGGTGTGTCTATTTCAATGCGAGGAGTATTGTGGGGAAGTCTGACGAGCTGAGGGCATGGATTGACACGTGGAATTATGACATTGTAGCAATTATTTTTAAACTTGGCTACAGGAGGGGCAGGACAGGCAGCTTAATATTCCAGGGTTCCAATGTTTCAGACGTGATAGAGGCAGAGGGGTGGGGGGGGGGGGGTGGTGGCATTGCTAGTCAGGGAAAATGTTACAGCAGTGCTCAGGCAGGACAGATTAGAGGGCTTGTCTACCGAGGCCATATGGGTGGAGCTGAGAAACAGGAAAGGTATGACCACATTAATGGGGTTGTATTATAGACCACCCAATAGTCAGCGAGAATTGGACGAGCAAATCTGCAGAGAGATAGCAGACAACTGCAGGAAACATAAAAGTTGTGATAGTAGGGGATTTTAATTTTCCACATATTGATTGGGATTCCCATACTGTTAAAGGTTTAGATGGGTTAGAGTTTGTAAAATGTGTTCAGGAAAGTTTTCTAGATCAATATATATAAGTACTGACTAGAGAGGATGCAATATAAGATTTCCTATTGGGAAACGAGTTAGGACAGGTGACAGAAGTATGTGTAGGGGAACACTTTGGGTCTAGTGATCATAATGCCATTAGTTTCAACTTGGTCATGGATAAAGATAGATCTGGTCCTCAGGTGGAGGTACTAAACTGGAAAAAGGCCAAATTTGAAGAAATGAGAAAGGATCTAAAAAGCATGGATTGGGACAGGTTGTTCTTGGGCAAGGATGTGATTGGTAAGTGGGAGGCATTCAAGGGAGAAATTTTGAGAGTACAGAGTTTGTATGTTCTTGTCACGATTAAAGGCAAAGTGAATAAGAATAAGGAACCTTGGTTCTTGAGGGATATTGGAACTCTGATGAAGAGAGAGATGCATGACAGGGATAGGCAACAAAGAGCAAATAAGGTGCTTGAGGAGCATAAAAAGTGCAAAAAATACTTAAGAAAGAAATCAGGAGGGCTAAAAGAAGACATGAGGTAGCTTTGGCAGTCAAGGTGAAGGATAATCCAAAGAGCTTCTGCAGGTATATTAAGAGCAAAAGGATAGTAAAGGATAAAAATTGGTCCTCTTGAAGATCAGAGTGGTCAACTATGTATGGAACCAAAAGTAATGGGGGAGATCTTAAATGTTTTTTTTGCATCTGTATTTACTGAGGAAACTGGCAAGGAGTCTATGGAAATAAGGCAAAGAAGTTGTGAGGTCACGGAACCTATACAGATTAAAGAGGAGGAGGTGCTTGCTGTCTTGAGGCAAATCAGAATAGCTAAATCCCCAGGACCTGACAGAGTATTCCCTCAGAAACTTGAAGGAGGCTAGTGTTGAAATTGCAGGGGCCTTGGCAGATATATTTAAAATGTCGGTATACATGGGTGAGGTGCCAGAGGATTGGAGGATAGCTCATGTTGTTCCATTGTTTAAAAAAAGGCTCTAAAAGTAATCCGGGAAATTATAGGCCAGTAAATTTGACGTCAATAGTAAGTAAATTATCGGAAGGAGTACTAAGAGATAGGATCTCCAAGTATTTGGATAGACAGGGACTTATTAGGGAGTCAACATGGCTTTGTGCATGGTAGGTCATGTTTAACCAATCTATTAGAGTTTTTCGAGGTTACCAGGAAAGTGGATGAAGGGAGGCAGTGGATGTTGTATACATGGACTTCAGTAAGGTCTTTGAGAAGGTCCTGCATGGGAGGTTAATTAGGAAGATTCAGTCGCTAGGTATACGTGGTGAGGTAGTAAATTGGATTAAACATTGGCTCAATGGGAGAAGCTAGAGAGTGGTAGTGGAGGATTGCTTCTCTGAGTGGAGGCCTGTGACTAGTGGTGTACCACAGGGATCAGTGCTGGGTCCATTGTTATTTGTCATCTATATCAATGATCTGGATGATAATGTGGTAAATTGGATCAGCAAATTTGCTGATGATACAAAGATTGGAGGTGTAGTGAACAGTGAGAAAGGTTTTCAAAGCTTGCAGAGGGATTTGGACCAGCTGGAAAAATGGGCTGACAAATGGCAGATGGAGTTTAATGCAGACAAGTGTGAGGTATTGCACTTTAGAAGGATAAACCAAGGTAGAACATACAAGGTAAATGGTAGGGCACTGAGGAGTGCAGTAGAACAGAGGGATCTGGGAATACAGATACATAATTCCCTAAAAGTGTTGTCACAGGTAGATAGGGTCATAAAGAGAGCTTTTGGCACATTGGCCTTTATAAATCAAAGTATTGAGTATAAGAGCTGGAATGTTATGGTGAGGTTGTACAAGACATTGGTGAGGCCGAATTTGGAGTATTGTGTGCAGTTTTGGTCACCTAGAAACTGAGTTACAGAGAAAGGTTGAATTGGTTAGGACTTTATTCCCTGGAGCGTAGAAGAATGAGGGGAGATTTGATAGAGGTGTTTAAAATTATGATGGGTATAGATAGAATGAATGCAAGCAGACTTTTTCCAGTGAGGCTAGGGGAGAAATAAACCAGAAGACATGGGTTAAGGGTGAAGGGGGAAAAGTTTAAAGTGAACATTGGGGAAGGGGCTTCTTCACACGGAGAGTAGTGGGAGTGTGGAATGAGCTGCTAGTTAAGCGTTGAATGCAGGCTCACTTTTAACATTTAAGAAAAACTTGGACAGGTACATGGATGAGAGGGGTATGGTCCAGGTGCAGGTCAGTGGGACCAGGCAGAAAAATGGTTTGGCACAGCCAAGAAGGGCCAAAAGGCCTGTTTCTGTGCTGTAATGTCTATGGTTCTAAAACCCATGTGAAGAGGATGAGCCGTAACAGTACAAGCCATCCATGACAAGAGGCCACAGACTCTGTTTTAAATGGGTACCCTCTAATTCTGAGATAAGGAGAAGTTTTTTTAGCCAGAGGGTCGTGGATTTATGGAATTCATTGCTACATACAGCTGTGGAGGCTCGATCATTGAGGGTGTTTAAGGAGGAGATTGATAGATATCTAATTAGTCAGGGTATCAAGGGATATGGGGCAAAAGACAGAAATTGAAACTAGATAGAATAGTTTAGCTCATGGTGGAGTGGCAGAGCAGACTCAATGGGCCGAATGGTCTACTTCTGCTCCTTTGTCCTGTGATCTTGTGTGAGAATAGGATCAATGAGGTGCAATAGTGGAAACGTGCATGGAGCAGGAGGAACTTTGCTTTAGTATTCAGCGGTAAAAAGAACCTCAGTAATAGTGAGGATGACTTACAGCGGACTGAAATGCTTGAATGTATAGACATTGAGATAGGATGTGCTGCAGCTTTTGAAAGGTATTAAGTTAGTTAAGTCACTGGACCAGATGTGATATACTCCGGGCTACTGTGGGAACCTGGGAGTAAATTGCTGAGCCTCTGGCGATGATCTTTGCATCATTAATAAAGATAGAAGTACCAGAGGATTGGAAGGTTGCAAACGTTGTTCCCTTGTTCAAGAAAGTGAGTAGAGATAACCCAGGAAATTATAGACCAGTGGGTCTTACTTCAGTGGTGGGCAAGTTGATGGAGAAGATCCTGAGAACCAGGATTTGATTAGGGATAACACGGGTTTGTCAAGAGTGTAGCGTTAATGTGACTCGGACACCGCAGTATATTAAACACACACGTTTATTCACCAGACTTCCATTTTACAAAACCCACGTTCTGACATCATACGCACTCTGACCTATGAATACTCACATAATACATTACATCCCCCTTCTCAAGTTTTTTTTTACAATACTGTGAATTACCAAAACAATGCCTCTAGGTATGACTTTCTAACATTACAACAGCCATGACATAAACTAATAAAAAATCTTAACTTATACTGTATTCTACATTGTATCTTACAATACTAACAGCAGTATATTTTCTTTTACTAAGATAGACTAATAAACCTTTTATTTCACACCTTGGAACATATAAGATGTGTGATTTTGTCTCAAACTGTGCGAGACTGTAGGTAGATCTAGTCTCTGTATCTAGCTGGAAGTTTGACGTCTCCCAGACCTTGTGCGATAGAACTGTGACTGTGCTTGTCCTTCAGAGTCATTCTCTCAAGTAACCTCTGTGTCTGCATTTCCACCTCGGTCTGTCTGCGCCGAACTTTCACCGTCATTGCATCGTGGGGTTTCGTCACGCCCCTCACTCTTGATGTCGTTTGTTTCCATGTCTGTATCTCACCTGCCTTCAGCAGATGCTTCCTGTTCCTCCTGTAGACTCTTCCATCCGGCGTGTGAACTATGAAGGATCTTGGTTGCTGATGCCTGTTCACAACCACAGCTGGCTGCCAAGTGTCTCCTCTCTGTAGTCTGACATTTTCACCTATATGCAGATCTGGCAACTGTCTTGTATGTCTGTCATAGTAGCTCTTTTGCTTTATTTGCTTGTACTTTAGCTTGTCATGTACTTGAGCATTACTTTCAGGAGTCAGTAGAGTTGTGGATGTTGGCAGCTTGGACTTCAGACGATGTCCCATCAACAGCCACGCAGGAGAGAACTCCACACCCTCAATCGGTGTTTTGCGGTATTCAAGCAGAGCAATATACGGGTCACTGTTGCTGCTTTGTGCCTTCTTGAGCATGTTCTTGACAGTTTGTACAGTTCTCTCTGCTTGTCCATTAGACTGAGTGTGCCCAGGACTGGAATTAACATGTTGAAATTTCCAATTTCTGAGAACCCTCTGAACTCACCACTGGCATATTGTGGACCATTGTCACTGACGATAATATCTGGAATACTGTCTTGCAAATGTCGACTTCATTGCAGTAATGACACCTTGACTGGACGTGTCACTTAACTTGGTGATTTCTGGATATTTTGAATAGTAGTCCACACAAAGCAGATATTCTGCACCATTGTAGCAAAAGAGATCTGTGCCAAGCTTCTCCCATGGTCTTCCTGGTAGTGGGTGGGGAAGCAAAGGCTCTCTTGGATTGCTGTTTTTGTTTTCATTACAAACAGCACACTGAGACACAATGTCCTCTATTTGAGTTGACATACCTGGCCAATAGAGAATGTCCCTTGCTCTTTCTTTACATTTCACTATCCCCAGGTGTGACTCATGAATTCTGTTGAGCATTTCCTGTCTCATTTGATTTGGTACTATGAGTTTTGCCACTTTGAACATTAGTCCTGATGCATAGCTAATTTCCTCTTTAAATGTCCAGTATTTCTGTATTTCTGTTGGAACATCTTTTCTTTCTGTTGGCCATCCATTCATTGTAATGTCTCTTAGCATTTGCATTTCAGGATCTTCTGCAGTCGCTTTCCTGAACATGTTCAACTTCTCCTCAGAGATGGGTAGCTGAGGTGTAACCCAGTTGACCTCCAGCTCTCTTCCTAGCAACTCTTCCTTTTGCTCTGTGAGGTAAGCACGGCTCAAAGCATCAGCGATGTGCAGTTCTCTTCCTGGCTTATAGGTAACTGTGAGAGTGTACCTCTGTAGCCCGAGAAGCATCCTTTGCAGCCTCATTGGAGCTTGATGAAGTGGCTTTTTGAAGATGCTCTCAAGTGGTTTGTGATCACTCTCAACCTGGATTTCTTTGCCATATACATACTGGTGGAACTTCTCACACCCATAAACCATGGCAAGTAATTCCTTCTCGATTTGAGCATATCGGCGTTGACAGTCTGTAAGTGCTCGTGATCCATACGCCACAGGCCTCCCATCCTGCAGTATAACAGCTCCTATTCCTTCCGAACTGGCATCCAGAGACATTGTCACCGGTTTATTGACATCATAGAACTTGAGTGCTGGTGCATTGGTAACCAACTGTTTCAATGTGTCAAAACTTTTCTTTTGTTCGTCTTCCCAATCAATGCCATTCAGTGTTGCTCTCTAGTAGCTTTCGAAGTGGAGCGCTGACCTCCGATAAGTTGGGAATTAACTTGGCAAGATACTGTATCATGCCCATGAACCTCTAAAGTCCTTGCTTGTCTTCAGGTGGTGGTAGCTGTACCACAGCCCTGACCTTTTCATTATCTGGTTTTAGCCCATCAGTGCTGAGTACGTGACTATGTATTTGATCTCTGTAGTTCTGATCCTACATTTACTTTTGTTCAGTTTTAGGTTGTACTCATGTGCTCTCTCCAGAAGCTTCCTCAATCTCTGATCATGCTCCTCAATGGTGTCACCCCATATCAGCAAATCATCAATGATACTGACCACTCCATCCAGGCCTTCAATCATTTGTGCCACTGACCTCTGGAATACCTCTGATGCAGAAGAAATCCCAAAGGGTAGACGCAGGAAACGATATCTCCCTATGGGTGTGTTGAAAGTGCATAATTTGGAACTTTCGTCATCCAGCTTGATCTGCCAGAAACCTTGATTTGCGTCTAATACTGAAAAGTATTTTGCATTAGGCATGCGGGAGACAAACTCTTCAACCGTGAGCAGCAGATAGTGCTCTCTTTTGATGGCTCGGTTGAGATCTTGTGGATCCATACAAATCCTAATCTTTTTCTCTGTGACCACTGTCACCATACTATTCACCCAGTCGGTCGGTTCTATTTCTCTCGTTATGACTCCCATCTGTTCCATTCTGTGTAGCTCTTCCACTACTCGATCCCTGAGAGCTACTGGAACCTTCCTCGGAGCATGCATGACTGGTGCAACAGTTGGATCAATCTGGATATGGTGTTTCCCTGGTAAACATCCTAGTCCAGAAAACAAGTCAGCAAAGTCTTTGAGAAAGTCATTTTCTTTCTCAACACCATAGATTCGCTTCACCAGGCCTAGCTCTGTGCATGTTGCTCTGCCTAGTATTGCCAAAACATGCTGTTGCACAATCTCACACTCTATCTTGTGTTTTTGTCCTTTATACACACAGGTGAGTGTTCCCTTTCCCAATGATGCTGTCTTGTGGCCAAAATATCCAACAAGCTTGCAGGTGGATTTTCCAAGTTTTCCTCTGATGTCCAGTGAGTTGAATGTTTCTGCTGACATTACATTGCACTTCGCCCCAGTGTCAAGCTTAAATGTCACATTCCTCCTGTTTATCATCAGATCTTGAGTCCAATCATCTTCAACATCCATCTCTGCATTGTCAATATTCTTGATGCATACCTCCTGTTCCACTTCAATTGTTCCAATGAACATGTCACTGTTGCACTCACTCTGTTCCACAGCATGCATTTTTCCTGCTTGCTCCTGCGATTTGCACATCTTTGCAAAGTGATTTTTCTTTCTGCATAATTTGCATGTCTTACCAAAGGCTGGACATTTTCTGTACCCATGTTTATAACCACATCTGTTGCAGATAACTTCCTTTTGATTATCCTGTGGAGCTGGCTTTGTCCTGCTCTTGTCAGTTTTCATAGCTTTTATTTTGTATACTTCAGTCTCTTCATTAAGCATTTTAACCTGACTCGACGTGATCTCGCTAGCACGGCACATATCAATCGCTTTTTCCAATGTAAACTCTGCCTCTCTCAACAGCCAGCCTCTCACATGATCATCTCATATGCCGCATACAATCCTGTCGCGTATTAAAGAATCATGTAGTTGTCCGAACTCACAGTTTTTTGCCTCGTTCTTCAAATCTGTTACGTAGGCGTCTATAGTCTCTGTCGGTCCTTGAGCCCTCGTAAAAAATGTGTCGAATGTACGTTAGGTTTTTTCTCGGTTCGCAGTAATCTTGAAACTTTTTCTTCAACACTTCAATTTTATCTCGCTCACCCTCTTGGAAGACAAACGTGTTGCAAACCTTTATTGCCTCTGCTCCTGCCACATGCAGAAACGTAGCACATTGCACCTTCTCCGTCTTGTCATCTACGCCACCAGCGGTGCAAAACCGCTCAAACTGCTGGAGCCATACCTTCCAATTCTCAGCAATATTACCTCATAGGCTTAAACTCGACGGTGGCTGTAACTGTAACATCTTTTTACGTGTCTTCTCTTACTTTCCTTTTCGCTTTCTTCTGACACCATGTAGCATTAATGTGACTCGGACACCGCAGTATTAAACACACACGTTTATTCACCAGACTTCCATTTTACAAAACCCACGTTCCGACGTCATATGCACTCTGACCTACGAATACTCACATAATACATTACAAAGAGCAAGTCATTCCTTACAAACCTGATTGAATTCTTTAAGGACGTAACAAAACACATTGATGAAAGTAGAGCAGTGGATGTAGTATACAGTCGGCCCTCCTTAATCACAGGTTCCGCATGTGCGGATTCAACCAACTGTGGATTGGGAAAACCCGGAAGTTGAGCATTGTTCACCTCGCGTCTTGTTCGTTCGCTACTTGTGTTGTGAGCAAGAGGAAGGAGTTTGTCTCGTAAGGGATTGCTGGCTAGCTATATAAAGCGCTACAGGCTCAAAAACTTAAAGATCAAGGAAGAATCGGGATCGGCTGATGCCGAGGCAGCATCAGTGTTCCCAGAAGAGCTACAATTGCTGCGTCTGTCACTATTCCCTAAACAATACAGTATAACAACTATTTACATAGTATTAGGTATTATCAGTAATCTAAAGATGATTTAAACTATATGGGAGGATGTGCATAGGTTATTGAGCATTCGTGTTTTTTGGTATCCGCCGGGGGGGGGGGGATAAGGATAAGGAGGACCGACTGTATAGATTTCAGTAAGGCATTTGATAAGGTTCCCCATGCAAGGCTCCTTCAGGAATCCAAGAAGACCTTGCTTTGTGGATCCAGAATTGGCTTGCCTACAGAAGGCAAGGGTGGATGTAGATGGCTCGTTTTCTGCATGGAGAACGATGACCAGTGGTGTTCCGCAGGGATCTGTTCTGAGACCCCTTCTCTTTATGATTTTTATAAATGACATGGATGAAGAAGTAAAAGAGTGGGTTAGTAAGTTTGCTGATTACACAAAAGTTGGGGGGGGGGTGTTGTGAATAGTCTGGAGGGTAGTCAGAGGTTACAGCGGGTCATCAATAGGATGTAGAACTGGGCTGAGAAGTGGCAGATGGAGTTCAAACCAGATAAGTGTGTAGTGGTTCATTTCGGTAGGTCAAATTTAAAGACAGAATATAATATTAATGATAAGACTCTTGGCAGTGTAGAGGATCAGCACAATCTTGGGGTCCATATCCATAAAACACTCAAAGCTGTTGTGCAGGTTGACTGTGTTATTAAGAAGGCGTATGGTGTGTTGGCATTCATCAACCGTGGGATTGAGTTCAAGAGCCATGAGGTAATGTTACAGCTATATAAGACCTTAGTTGGACCCCACTTGGAATACTGTGTTCAGTTCTGGTCACCTCACTATAGGAAGGATGTGGAAACCATAGAAAGAGTGCAGAGGAGATTTACAAGGATGTTGCCTGGATTGGAGAGCATGCCTTATGAGAATGGGTTGAGTGAACTTGACCTTGGTGTATAAGCTAAGAGGCATTGATTGAGTGGATAGCCAGAGGCTTTTTCCCCAGGGCTGAAATGGCTAACACATGGGGGCATAGTTTTGAGGTGCTTGGAAGGAGGTACAAGGTAGATGTCAGAGGTAAGATTTTCATACAGAGAGTTGTGGGTGTGTGGAATGCACTGCCAGTGATGGTGGTAGAGGCAGATACCATAGGGTCTTTTAAGAGACTCTTAGATAGCTTAGAAAAATAGAGGGCTATGTGATAGGGAGATTCTAGGCAGTTTCTAGAGTAGGTTACATGGTCGGCACAACATTGTGGGCTTACGGGCCTGCAATGTGCTGTAGATTTCGATGTTCTATCTGCCTGAAGTCAGTACTATAGCTCAGAATTTTAATACTATATAAAATATATTCAGTCTCTCAGGTATTCTGAGAGTCACCACCCTCTGGCTAAAGATATTCCTCCTCATCTATGCTCTGAAGAGGCTGTGCTCTCTGGTCTTGGGCTCTCCCAATATAGATAGATAGATACTTTATTCATCCCCATGGGGAAATTCAACTTTTTTCCAATGTCCCATACACTTGTTGTAGCAAAACTAATTACATACAATACTTAACTCAGTAAAAAATATGATATGCATCTAAATCACTATCTCAAAAAGCATTAATAATAGCTTTTAAAAAGTTCTTAAGTCCTGGCGGTAGAATTGTAAAGCCTAATGGCATTGGGGAGTATTGACCTCTTCATCCTGTCTGAGGAGCATTGCATCGATAGTAACCTGTCGCTGAAACTGAAAATATAGGAAACAAGGTTCACAAAGATCCACGAGGTTAATTCCTGGGATGTCCAGACAGTCTTACGCAGAGAGGTTAGAGAGACTGGGCTTGTACACGCTGGAATTAAGGAGATTGAGAGGGGATCTGATTGCAACATATAATATTATTAAGGGATTGGACAAGATAGAGGCAGGAACTATGTTCCAGATGCTGGGAGAGTCCAGTACCAGAGGGCATGGTTTGAGAATAAGGGGTAGGTCATTTAGGACAGAGTTAAGGAAAAACTTCTACTCCCAGAGAGTTGTGGGGGTGTGGAATGCACTGCCTCGGAAGGCAGTGGAGGCCCAATTCTCTGGATGCTTTCAAGG
This sequence comes from Hemitrygon akajei, assembly GCF_048418815.1. Classification (NCBI taxonomy): domain Eukaryota; kingdom Metazoa; phylum Chordata; class Chondrichthyes; order Myliobatiformes; family Dasyatidae; genus Hemitrygon; species Hemitrygon akajei. The sequence goes on along the minus strand of NC_133131.1, from coordinate 171,843,291 downwards.
AGGAGCTAGATAGGTATCTTATGGATAGGGGAATCAAGGGATATGGGGACAAGGCAGGAACCGGGTATTGATCGTAGATGATCAGCCATGATCTCAGAATGGCGGTGCAGGCTCAAAGGGCCGAATGGTCTACTTCTGCACCTATTGTCTATTGAAACCATCCTCTCCACATCCACTCAATCCAAGCCTTTCTATATTCTATAGATTTCAATGATATTCCCCCTCATTCTTCTATACAGGCCCAGAGCCTTCAAACACTTCAATTGTTGGAGGCAAACAGGATTGGGTAAGCCACAAACTTGCAGGACATGGAACAGGCTTGGAAGGTGGAATTAGTCAATTCTAAAATTCCAGAAGAGAAGCACTGGATGGCCCTATAGTAAGCTACTGACACAAAGACCAAGAGCACTATTGCTGAAAGAGAGAAAACAATCATAGCAAAATTTATTTAAAAAGCTACAAAAAGTTTATTTTGAGAGATAGCTTACCAAAGGCATAAGAGCTTTGTAGATGAAGGAGGACATAGAGTGTGACTGAAATAGCTGACAGTCCACTGTAACACAAGCTGTCTTCAGACACTGCTGTTTCTTCTATTCACATACAGGCTCTCTGCTACCACAGTGAAGGAGGCAACTGAATAACCAAAGTTGCGAGAGATCAGGAGGCTTTTTAAAACTCTTTATTCTTAAATATGTCACTGTGATCAAAGGAGAAGATTATTAAAAATAACTTTGTCCAAATTGAGGAGAAAAGTAAAATATTTCTACATGTAGAATGTTTTTTTTGATGTTTTTGATTTGAATCTGTACTTCAGATGGAAGATCTGTTCGCAGTAAAATTAGCTCGCATTTCATTGTGTTTTCCTCTTTTTGATAGTTCCTGCCTACTACACAATGATGTCAGGTTTCACCATTACAACACACATTTTGATCAGATGCTGGGAGCTGTTGCTGGACGCTTCCTCTAAACTCTGTGCTGATGTTACCGTATTAGCTTTACCCCTCAGCTCCCGATCTGAACCACATCTCACTGGTTACCATCAGTCAGGAGGCCAGGATGGAAACAGTCTCATTGACAATTTCTACTTTATGAGGATCCTTCCTCCTGCTCCATCGTGACTAAATAGGGCCTTGCTTCCACTGATGTTCCTTTGTCTTTTTTGTGGGTGGATGGACTGAAGTGAACAGGAGCCACTGTCGCAATTCGTTAGTTACCACAAAGTAGGGGCAAGGAAGTGTCCACCTCTCCGATTTCACCTCTGTTGACTGCTGCCAAACTTGCAGAACATTTACATTTAGACACTCACTGCAGCTGCCTGTAATGGTGTTAGACATTGCAGAATCCTTCGCAATGGGCATCCCTCAACATTTCATCACAATTATTTCCTCTGTTGCAATCTGCATTATTTGATTGAAGTCAAATTTGAGATACTTTCGCCAGAATCTTCGATCCCGTCCATAAACCTTAGCTGGATAGCAGGGACTCTCTGTGGAGGAAAGTGGTCAGGAAAGACTTGATAAAATAGTACATCATGGAGCAGGCACTTCAGCCCACAATGTTGTGCTGGTCCAATTAAATCAAATAGCCAACTAATCTCTTCTGCTCACACAATATGCATATCCTTCCACTCCCCTCACATTCATCTCTTAAATCAATGATCATGGCTGAAAGATTAGAGTTGGGAGCTTAATGCCCAAAGATACACATTGTATTGAAAGGACAGGCAGGAAGACCAAGGGGGTGGTGTTGCTCAGTTTGTAAAAAATCAAATCAAATCATTAGAAAGAGGTGAATCATTGTGGATAGAGCAAAGGAACTGCAGGGGTAAAAAGACCCTGATGGGAGTTGCATGCAAATCCCCAAACAGTAGTGAGGACGTGGGCCACAAATTAAAACAGGAGATAGAAAGTGCATGCCAAACAGGCAATGTTACGTATAGTCATAGGGGACTTCAATATGCAGGTCGATTGGGAAAATCAGGTTAGTGCATGATTAAAGGAGGGGGACTTTCCAGAGTGGCTACAAGATGGCCTTTTGGAGCAGCTCGTGGTTGAGCCCACTACAGGATCAGGTCTGGATTGGGTGTTGTGCGATGAACCAGAATCTGGTCCCTCTGACCATGTGTGTTTCCTCTGGCTGCTTCGGTTTCCTTGCACATTCCAAAGCTACCACTCAAACTGGAGCCCCGACTATTCGCCTGCCGACACAACCGATCTACACTGCTCTACGTACCGTCCTCACACATCTGGAGAAGAAGGACGCTTATGTGAGGATGCTGTTCTTGGACTACAGTTCAGCATTCAACACCATAATTCCCTCCAGGCTTGACAGGAAGCTCAGAGACCTTGGTCTTGACCCTGCCTTGTGCAGCTGGATCCTGGACTTCCTGTCAGATCGCCAGCAGATGGTAAGAGTGGGCTCCCTCACTTCTGCCCCTCAACACAGGTGCCCCTCAGGGCTGTGTACTAAGCCCCCTCCTTTACTCCCTGTCTACCCATGACTGTATCGCCACTCACAGCTCTAATCTGCTAATTAAATTTGCCAAATACACTACATTGATTGGCCTAATCTCAAACAATAACAAGGTGGCCTACAGGGAAGAAGTCATCACCCTGACACAGTGGTGTCAAGAAAACAACCTCTCCCTCAATGTCACAAAAACAAAGGAGCTGGTTGTGGATTACAGGAGGAATGGAGACCGGCTAACCCCTATTGACATCAATGGATCTGTGATCGAGAAGGTAAATGGCATTAAGTTCCTCAGCACCCACTTCACTGAGGATCTAATTTGGTTTATACACACCAGCTGTGTGGTGGAAAAGGCACATCGCCTCTTTCACCCCAGACGGCTGCGGAAGGTATGGGTATAGGTATCGGTATGGGTCCCCAAATCTTAAGAACTTTCTGCAGGGGCACAATTGAGAGCATTCTGACTGGCTGCATCACTGCCTGGTATGGGAACTGTACCTCCCTCAATCGCAGGACTCAGCAGAGAGTGGTGCGGACAGCCCAGTGCATCTGTAGTTGTGAACTTTCCATGATTCAGGACATTTACAAAGACAGGTGTGAAAAAAGGGCCCGTAGGATCATCAGGGACCCAAGTCACCCCAACCACAAACTATTCCAACTATTACCATCTGGGAAATGGTACCACAGCATAAAAGCCAAGACCAACAGGCTCCAGGACAGCTTCTTCCACCAGGCCATCAGACTGATTAATTCACGCTGATACAACTGTATTTCTATGTTACATTGACTGTTCTATTTATTATAAATTACTATGATTGCACATTTAGGTGGAGATGTAAGGTAAAGATTTTTACTCCTCACATATGTGAAGGATGTAAAAATTAAAGTCAATTCAAATCAAGATGTATAGGTTAGGGTTAGCGAGTTGTGGGTATGTTATGTCAACACCCGAAGTGTGGAGACACTTGCAGGCTGCCCCCAGCACAAGCCTTGGACTGTGTTCACTGTTGATGGAAACGACACATTTCACTATGTTTTGAGGAATATGTGACAAATAAAGCTCATCTAATCTTGATAAGAGAGGAATGGAAATCAATTATTTTTACCAATCCCGTGAAATATCCTTGCGATGGCTCTGCCCGAGAACTTCTCGTCGAGGCGAAGAGACAGCAACAGGCGGATGTCAGCACGGATGTGAGTCTCCCAGTCGCTGAACTGAAAGATAAATACACTTAGGCGAAGTCGTTCAACACTTCCATCCTGTGTGAGCCCAAGTCCAGCCCACCTCTCCTTGTGGCACCTATGGAAGGAAACTGCAGTCCAATCTATGTGTGGAGCCAAAAGAAACGGGGGGGAGATCATAATGGATATTTTGCACTCGGGATGCTGACACAGAGACTACGGAAGTGAGGCAAAGCAGCAGTTTAGGGATCATGGTCCCTATACAGATTATACAGGGGGAGGTCTTTGCTTTCTTGAGGCAAATCAGGGTGGACAAATCCTCAGGGAATGACAAGGTGTTCTTTCAGACCCTGTGGGAGGCAAGTGCAAAAATTGCAGGGACCCTAGCAGAGATAATTAAATCATCCTTAGCAACCGGTGAGGATTCGAAGGATTGGAGGACAGCTAATGTTGTTTAAGAAAGGCTCTGAGAATAAACCAGGAAATTATAGGCCAAGAGGCCTGACATTAGTTGTGGGAAAGTTATTGGAAGGTATTCTAAGGGACCAGATATATGAGTATTTAGATACACAGACTGACTAGAGATAGTCAGAATGGCTTTGTGCATAGCAGGTCATGTCTAACCAATCTTATAGCACTTTTCAAGGAAGTTACCAGGAAAATTGATGAAGGCAAGGCAGTGGATATTGTTTGCATGGAGATCAGTAAAGCACTTTAGAAGGTCTAGCAAGGGAGGTTGGTCAAGAAGGTTCAATCACTCACCATTCAAGATGAGGGAGTAAATCGGATTAGATATTGTCTTTGCGGGAGAAGCCAGAGAGTGGTAGTAGATGTTGCCTCTTTTTTACTGGAGGCCTGGAACTAGTGGAGTGCCCCAGGGATTGGTGCTGGGTCCATCTTTGTTTGCCATCTATATCAACAATCTGGATGATAATGTGATTAATTGGATCGGCAAATTTGCAGATGACACCAAGACTGGGGGTGGTAGTGGACTGTGAGGAAGTTTGCAGTGGGATCTGGACCAACTACAAAAATGTGCTGCAAAACAGGACAAGTGTGAGATGCTGCACTCTGGGAGGGCCACCCGGGGTAGTGAGGAATAGAGTTCTGAGGAGTGCAGGAGAACAAAGAAATCTGGGAATATGGGTCCATAATTAATTGAAAATGCTGTCACAGGTAAGAGAGGGTTGTAAAGACAGCTTTTGACACATTGGCCTCCACAGATCAAAGCACTGAGTTCATGGAGCTGGGATGTTATGTTGAAGTTATACAAGACACTGGTGAGGCCTAACTTGGAGTTTTGGTCACCTATCCAGAGGAAAAACGTAAATAAGCTTGAAAGGGTGCAGAGAAAATTTAAAAGGATGTTGCTGGGACTAGAGGACCTGAGTTATAGAGAAAGGTTGAAAAGATAATGACTTTATTCCCTAGAACGTGGAAGACTGAGGGGAGATTATTCAGAGGTTTACAAATTTATGAGGGGTATAGAGATGCGAGTTTGAGGTGTGCTTTCTTTGTTGCTCCAGATTCCAATATAACTTGTGTCCCAAATCTTCCCTGGTGACATCTATAGAGGGAAACAACAGTTGAGATGAAGGGCATTGACCTGAAACATCGACTGTCCATTTTCCTCCATAGATACTGCCTGACCTGCTAGGCTCCTCCAGCAATTTGTTCCAAATTCTTGTTTCTGCAGTTGCTGGTGTCTCCATCCTTAGCCACATCCTCTACTTGCAAATCCTTGGTGTAATATGGTGACTAGAACTGTACACAGTATACCAATGAGATGTTTGGCAACACCCAAAAGCTAGAGTAGGCACTAACCTTCACCCTGTCCAGGTCATTGTCCTCCTCCAGTTCTGGGTAGGCAGCCAGTTGACCCTGGTTGTTTTGGTCAAAGTAATCCTTCAGCAACTGCTTTAACTGTGCGCTCTTCTCCAAGTCAATGGCATCGGCACACATACCGCAGTTCCTAAAGGCCACACTGGAAAACAGAGATGGTGTGACAGACACAAAGAAGAGGAGAGGCCCAGGCATGAACTAGAACACTTCAGTGACCATATACCACCAACAGAGAGAATTCTCTCCAAGCTACAAGCAGATGGGGAACGAGGAGCATGACTAACCACGGCATAAAGTGTCCATTAACTCAACATCTTTAAGGGTGGCGTGGTAGGATAGTGGTTAGCACAACACCTTACAGCAGCAGGGATCTGGATTCAGTTCTCTCTGCTGTCTGTAAAGAGTTTGTATGTTCTCCCCGTGTGACCGTGAGTTTCTAATGGATGCCCCGTGTCCTCCCACATTCCAAGACATACAGTTAGGGTTACGAAGTTGTGGGCGTGCTACAGCAACACGTATGGGCTGCCCCCCAGCACAATACTCGACTGTGTTGGTCATTGACGGATTTTACTCTATATTTCAATGTACACGTGACAAATAAAGCTAACCTTTATATTTTCACTTCACTGAATGTCAGTTTCTACCGCCATCCTCGAGAACCCTCAGGCAAGTGGGGAGTGAGGAGCATGACTCGCCACAGTCCGTTAACTCATCCTCATTGTTATAACAGACCGAGTGGCACACTGCCGCAGCGGACAGCTCCAGAGACCCAGGACTGATCCTGTCGAGAGTTTGTACACTCACCCTGTGACTTGTGGGCTTTCTCCTGATGCTCTGATTTCTTCCCACATCCCAAAGACGTGCAGGTTGGTAGGGTAGTTGGCCAATGGAAATTTCACCCCACCTCCCCCCTGCATGTAGGTGAGTGGTAGTATCTGGGGGTGGGGAATTGACAGTAATAGGGGTCTGGTGTAAATGGAGGCTTGATGGTCAGCATAAACTCAATGGACTGGAAGGCTTGTTACAGCGCTGTGCAACTTCATGACAGCCCCTCCACTTCCTTAATGACCTCAAACAAAAACAGAATATTTCACCTTTCAAGATTCCAGATTGCTTAATGTCATTTCCAGTACACAAGTGTAAAGGAGAATGAAATAATTGTTACTCTGGATCTGATGCAGGAGGAAAAAACACAATGAGATAAAGAACACAATAATAAAAAGCACAATAAATATAAATACATAAGATAGCATATATATATAGAAAGAAAGATTGATTGTATGCCCATAAAGTGACACTAGGCACAGGAGTGTCTGTACATAAGGTGACTGACTGGAAATGATAAAGTCGTGGTGGTTGGGGGTGTGGAGGGGTGGGTTAGTGGGTGGAGGTGTTGATCAGCATTACTGCTTGGGGAAAGTAACTGTTTATATCCATGAACAGGGTGGGTGGGATCCTTCATGATGTTCCTGGCCCATTCCAGAACCTTTCTGTATATTTGTCCTTGACTCCGGGCAGGCTAGTGCTGATGACGTTTTGACTGCCTGTTGTGGAAGCCTTCCTGTCCGCCACAGTGCAGTTTACATACCATGCAGTGATGCAGCTTGCTAGGATGCTGCTGTGGCCCATCCGCTTCAAGGTTTGATGTGCTGTGCATTCAAAGATGCTCTTCTGCACACCACTGCTGTAACTCGTGGTTATTTGAGTTACTGTTGCCTTCCTGTCAGCTTGATCCCGTCTGGCCATTCTCCTCTCACCTCTGTTGTTAAAAAGGCATTTTTGCCCACAGAACTGCTGTTCACTGGATGCTTTTTGCTTTTGGCACCATTCACTGTAAACTCTAGAGACTGTTGTGCATGAAAATCCCAGGAGATCAGCAGTTTCTGAGATACTGGCACCAACAATCACTCCATGGTCAAAGTCACTTAGATCCCATTTCCTCCCCATTCTGATGTTTGGTCTGGAAAATTGGACCTCTTGACCATGTCTGCTTGCCTTTATGCATTGAACTGCTGCCACCTGACTGGCTAATTTGATACTTGCATTAACGAGCAGATGTATCAGGTGCATCTAATAAAGTGGTCACTAATTGTATGTGCTCTAAGTTTAATGTTCTGCTCCAGCAATGTGCTGTTCTATGCCAACTTCAACAGAGAAAGTCATACAGTTGCACTGACACCCATTCATCACACTAACCCCACAGAAAGCTACATTTATCTCTGCAGCCTCTCACTCGCAGCCAGCACTCACCCAGCATCCCTCTCAGAGGAGCTGTCAAGTCACTTTTATTGTCATTTCGACCATAACTGCTGGTACAGTTCATAGTACATGACACAGTACAAAAACTAGACTGAACTACGCAAAAAACAACAGAGAAAAAAAACAGCTACACTAGACTACAGACTTACCCAGGACTGCATAAAGTGCACAGAACAGTGCAGGCATTACAATAAATAATAAACAGGACAATAGGGCAGTAGGTGTCAGTCCAGGCTCTGGGTATTGAGGAGTCTGATAGCTTGGGGGAAGAAACTGTTGTTACATAGTCTGGTCGTGAGAGCCCGAATGCTTTGGAGCCTTTTCCCAGACAGCAGGAGGGAGAAGAGATTGTATGAGGGGTACGTGGGGTCCTTCATAATGCTGTTTGCTTTGCGGATGCAGCGTATGGTGTAAATGTACCACCCTCACCTGTGGAAAGACTTGAAGGAAGCCTTGAGGCAGAGCAGGGCAGACTTCTCGTGGGACAGAACCCGCTGGTGCAGGAATTCACAGATCCCATCCAGTTCCTGGTGGTTGAGATCTCCGTAGGACCGGAAGTGGAAGGCAAGGTCGCTGAACTCCACCAGTACTCCGCTCTTCCCAGTGCCCGGAATTCCTAGAAAAAAAGTCAGGGCAGGAGGAATAGCAGATGCCCGAGTGAACAAAAGGTGACCCCAAGATGGGGCAGTTCCTGAGATTTTGCCAAAGGGGAAAAGGCTTTACCGTAAGGAAGCCCAGAATCAGGGTGCCTGACTGAATTTGATGGATCTCCTGGAGAAACACGTGACTGACAGCTCAAAGAGACGACAACTGGGACCAATTCCTGGAAAAGATGATTTACACTCTGATGATGAGTGTTTAGCCTACACCCACTGGAAGAATGACTAGAAATCTCTGATAGGTGTAAGACAATGAAGGGTGAAACTAGAGAAAAGTATGTTTTCCCTGGAGTTGGGAAAAGATTAAAAAGGGACCCAAGGGGCAGCTTCTTCACACATACGGTGGTGCTCATATGGATATATATATATATAAAACATATCTTATAATGTAATTTAGCGGTTAGCGTAATGTATTACACTGCCAGCAACCCGTGTCTGTGACTGTCTCTGTGTCCCAAGTGGGAGGATGTACCACAGTAAAAGGACTTTGTGGCGTCTGCTGGAAATAAATTGTAAGGACAAACAATAGGTTAGTGGTTGTAGAATGAATCACAAGGAAAGGTCAGAAGTCCACAGAGAGAACATACTGAGTTATTTCACAGCCTGAGATATGGATATTATGGAAAGTAATCTCAGAGATATGACAAATAGACACTGGCTGAACCCAACTGAGCCTCCTGGGTATTCACCTTGCCTGCAATCAGTCATCCACTGTAGTTGCCTCAGTTCCCGTTTGACTGTGAGCAGCTCCCATCCCATTGAATCCGCCAGCTCCACCACATCAAACTCTATAGAACTGGAGTGGGAATGATCGATGCCGGACAATTGGGCTTTGGCAAGGGCCGCGGCCACAGCAGGACACCTTCAAAGAAAGATGTGAATTGTCACCTGGGCCATCAAACCATCAATGTTATTTCACAAGCAACAAATAAAAGATTAATTTCTCATGGGACAAAAGAACATAAAATAGACAAATTACCTTAAAATACATAAGCTCATCTTGTGGACCAACCTAATATTTTCCACGACTATTTAAAAACTAACAGAATTATGGTTTACAATTCACAATGCCCAGCTCTGCAGGTCTTTCCCATCACCTCCTAACAGAGCAGGGACAACGTCATAAACACATGAGATTCTGCAAATGCTAGAAGGCCAAGAGTAGCACACACAACATTTTGGAGAAACTCATTAGATGAGGGAGCACCTACGAAGAGGAATAAATAGTCTACATTTCAGGCTGGGACCCCGATGAAGGGACAATGCCTACCTTCTCGCCACGGCTCTGAGCTGTAAGGGTCCATTGTAACAGGTGAGGCGACAGTGTGAATAGGTTGGGTAGATCAATTCCAGCCAGCGTTGGGGGTGAAGTTCCAAGTAGCAGAGCAAAGTCTCAATCCCTGCAAGAACAGAGTGCACAGGAGTCACCACAGCACTGAAAAACAACCGCACATTCCACCAAACACCACCCTCCCTGGCCACACACACAAGATGCTGGAGGAACCCAGCATCTATGCAAATAAATAGCCAAGGTTTTGCGTGGAGGAGACCCTTCTTCAGGGCTGAGAAGAAAGGGGGAAGATGCCCGAATTAAAAGGTGGAGGGAAGGGAAGGAGGCTAGCTGGAAGGTGATGGGTGAAACCAGGTTGGTGGGAAAAATCAAGGGCTGGAGAAGAAGGAATCTGATAGGAGAGGAGAGTGGATCATAGGAGAAAAGGAAGGAGAAGGGATCCCGGGGGAAATAACAGACATGAGAAGAAGTAAAAGGTCAGAGTGAGTAATAGAGGAAGGTGAGAGGGAGTTAAATTTGTTTACTGGAAGGAGAAATGAGTATTCATGCCATCAGGTGGAAGGCTACCAGGACAGACTGTAAGGTGCTGCTCTTCTGCTTTGACAGACACTTCATCCTGGCACATGAGCAGGCCACGGATCAACTCTTTGGAACAGGAATGGGAATTGGAATTAAAATTACACTCTCCTTCATGGGTAAATCTCACAGCAGGAGTACATCAGAAAACAGATTGTAATCAGGTCGGTTTTCTTTAGTTCACATTTATATTGAATATAAGTTGTTTAAATGCAGAAATTTGACCCCAGGAAACTGATGTGGAATAATTAATGAACATTCTGTTTTAAAAGGCCAACTTCATTTGTCACAGGTACATAAAAACATAGAGCAAAATGCATTGTTTGTGTAAATAACAATCCATGGATGTGCTGGGGCAACCTGCAAATGTCACCATGCTGTGACCAGTGTTGTGCTACAGGGATCAGTGCTGGGACCTCTGAGGCTGTGTCTCTGGTCTTACCTTCTCCCATCACAGGAAACATCCTCTCCACATCCACTCTCAAGGCCTTTTACCATTCGATAGGTTTCAATGAGGTCACCCACACCTCATTCTTCTGAATACAGGCCCAGAGTCATCAGACACCCTTCATATGACAAGCCAATCAATACTGTAGTAGATACATTTTCATGAACCTCCTTTGAACCCTCTTCATCCTCTGTAATTCTTGTTACTCCACTGTAATACTGATACATCTGACTTTAGTTTCTCCTTCTCAAATTTCAGGGTGAATTCAATCATATTATGATCACTTTCCCCCAAGGGTTCTTTTACCGTGGGCTGTCTAATCAATTCTGGCTCAGTATAGAACACCCAAGCTGATCCTTGAGTGGCTCTAAAAAGCAATCCTGTGGGCATTCTAGAAAATTCCCCTCCTGGAATCCAGCACCAACCTGATTTTCCCTATCTACCTGCATCTTGAGATCCCCATGACATCCCCATTGCAACATGGCCCTTTTGACATGCATTTTCTATCTCCCATTGTAATTCATAGGCCACATCCTTACTACTGTTTGGGGGTCTATATACAACTCCCATAAGGGTCTTTTTATCCTTACAGTTCCTTAGCCCTATCCACAATGATTTAATTCTTCCCAAACCTATGTCACCTCCTTAAAATGATTTGATTTCATTTTTTTACCAACAGAGCAATGTCGTCTCCTCTGCCTTCCTATCTGTCATTCAGATGCAACATACATCTTTGGATGTTAAGGTCTCAGCTATAATCTTTCAGCCATGATTCAGTAATGCTTATAACATCATACCTGCTAACCTTCAACTGTACTGCAAGTTCACTTACCTTATTCTGTGCATTCAAACACAACACTTTCAGTCCTGTATTCACCCTTTACGATTTTGTCTGCCTTTTACTTGCAACTTTTGCCCTATCAGCAGCCTCTCCTCACTACACATTGCCTTTGTTTGTAAACCATCTTCAGCACTATAGTCCGCCTTTCCTACGATACTTATTGCATTGAAATATATTAATGACTTGGACACAAATACAGTCATTTAATTATTAAGTCTGTAAATGATATGAAAATTGTTGAAAGCCAGATGTAATTCCTAAATATTAAGTCCAGCTGCTTACCTTCTTCCCGGATATCCAACATTTCCACTGTTTTCTGAATCGGCAGTGCTCTCTCGTGCTTGGGGCAGATCCTTGGAAGAGTCCTGTCATTTTCTTTGAAAGGCTGACTTTCCTCGGGGAACACCTCATCAGATGGGTCAGGGATGTCCATCATCTCATCGTCTGCAATTTCCCCACACTGTTGGGAGAAAATATGGGCACAGTCTCTTTCCCAGGGTACCAGAGTCTAAAATTAGAGGACTTAAGTTTGAGGTTAAAGGGGTAAAGATTAAAAGGGGACTTGAGGGGCAGGTTTTGCACATGCAAGGTGATGGGTACATGAAACAAGCTGCCATTGGCCACCACGGACATGATGGGCCAAATGGCTTGTATCCATGCTGTATGACTCCATGACTGCTGTGTTTGAGTCACACACTGACCAGATTCGGGAATGTTGGTAGATTATCACTGATGAATAAAGATTTAAAGATTAAAGATTAGCTTTATTTGTCACACATACATCAAAACATAGTGTGAAATGCATGGTTTGCATTAACAACCAACACAGTCCTGACGACTGTGCTGGGAGACAGCCCATGAGTGTCGTCATGTTTCCAGCGACAACACAGAATGCCCACAACATTAACCCATACATCCTTGAAATGTGAGAAGAAAACCGGAACATCCGGAGAAAACGAAAACGATCATAGGGAGAATGTACAACTTCTTTACAGGCAGCGGTGAGAATTGAACACTGATTAGTGGTCGCTGGCACTGTAAAGAGTTGGGCTAACTGCTACGCTACCATACTGCCTTTTTGTTTTTGCAATGCTAACTTTTCGTTTCGGATTTATTTAATTATGGGAATTTGTTTTCCAGCCTTGGTGGAGGGATTTGAATTCAGTCTCAGATAAGTAACTAGTCTTTAGTTACTAATCCAGTAATTTAAACATAATTCAAATATTTTACCATTAAACTAATCTGATCGTGTTTCATGATCGTATAGACCAATATCACATTTAGAGCTGTAAATGATATAAAAAACTCGGCGGGTATAAACCAGAAAATTAAGGATTGTTCCTTCACAGGGCCACTAAGATCAGCAGCAAACTCTTATCATTCTCAAAGGTCAATGTAAATTTATTATCAAAGTATGCATCTATACACACCCTATAAAAAATATTGCACGTGAACAAAGCCAAATCTTTGGGTATATTTCAAGCCGAAGTTGATAGGATCTTGGTTAGTAAAGGCCTCAAAGGTTATGGGGAGAAACCAGGAGAATGGGGTTGAGAGTGATAATAAATCAGCCCTGATTGAATGGTGAAGCTTACTCATTTGAGCTCAATGACCTAATTCTGTTCCTATGTCATATGGTCTCGCATGTGTAGCGGGATTTTGTTTCAAATTTTATATAAAAATGAACATGTAAGCTGAACTAAATTTTAAAAATAAACATAAATATATTAAGACGTACAAAAAAGCTGGATGAACTCAGCAGGTCGGGCAGCATCCGTTGACTGCTTCTTTCAATGGATGCTGCCCGACCTGCTGGGTTCATCCAGCTTTTTTGTACGTCTTGATTTGACCACAGCATCTGCAGTGTACTTTGTGTTAACATAAATATATTAATCAGAAAGATTTATTTATGATCGAAAATCAAAGGAAAATGCTTCCTACTAGCTTGTTTGACTTACGCTGTTGATATCCTGCAGTTTCTGGTGGATGTCACGGCACTTGCAGGGAGGGAATACTTTCTGGACCAGTTTTTTGACAATGTAATAATCCACGGTGTCAGCATAGATATGCCGTCTGAGCTCATTCATATCCCCGCCCTGTGCACAAGGTAATGAACAGTGTGATTCCATTGTTGAAATATTAAAACAAAAATTTAAAGGCCTAGATAGAGTGGATGTGGGGAGGATGTTACCAATAGTGGTGGAGTTTAGAACCGCAGTTCACAGCCTCATTATACATTCGTTTAGAACAGAGATGAGGAGGAATTGCTTTAGCCAGAGAGCAGTGAATCTGTGCAATTCATTTCCACAAATGACTGTTGTTGCCAAGTCACTGGGTATATTTAAGGCAGAGGTTGATAGATTCTTGTCAGAGAAAGCAGGAGAATGAGATTGAGAGGGGTGATAACCAGCCATGATTGCACGGCAGAGGCGGCTCAGTGGGCCAAATGCTTCTATGTCATGTGGTTGACAGTTCAGTGGTGAAAATGCACATGTGAACAAAAATAAAACTAAATCCTTCATAACTTTTCCACAGCACCACACACATTTTACTGACTTTACTGGACAATTCTGCTGCCTTTTTTTTAACCATGGTCACCAGTAGAGTTACCATCTTCTCCACCAGTCAACAGCAGTCTGGTTTCTCGTCCAACTGGAAGACATTTCATTGAGTCAAACAGCCCAGAAATAGTCCATTCGGCCCTATTCACCCCTGCTGACCAGTGAGCACCCTTCTATACATATCCCAATCACCAAACATGTGGTCCATTTCCCTCTGTGCTTCTATGTTGAGTGATTTAGGGCTTTTCCCTTTGAAGTGAAGGCAGATGAGAGATGACTTGATAGAGGTGTACAAGATGATAAGAAGCATAGACAGAGTGGAAAGCCAGAGACATTTCCCCAGGACGGCAATGACAAATAAAAGAGGGCATAATTTTAAGGTGACTGGAGGAGAGTATTGGGAGAATGTCAGAGGTATACATAGAGATTGGTGGGTACATAGAACACAGTAGTAGTGGCATTGCAGACATTTAAAAGACTTAGTTAAGCTCATGATGAAAGAAAAATGGAGGACTATGAGGGAGGGAAGGAAATTACTTAGAGGCCTCACACTCCAGCTCACTCCCATTACCGGCTTTGCTGTTTAGAAAAATAGAGGTCTATGACAGAGGGAAGAAACACATTTTTAAATTAAGGATCGGTAGGGGTTAGGTGTGGTGGTAGAAGCAGATATATTAGGGACATTTAAGCGACTCTTAGATAGGCACATGGGTGAAAGGAAAAATGGAGGGCTATGTGGAAAGAAGGATTAGATTGAACAGAGTAGGTTTAAAGGTTGGCACAACATTGTGGGCCGAAGGGCCTGTGCTGTGGTGTACTGTTCTATAATAAACTAGATTTTGATATTCCAGGGAGGATGCTGAACAAGTCAGAGAGTTCAGAGTTTTTGGTATTGAGAGTCAGTTCCCCACCTCTGGCTCAAGGAAAAGGTGGCAATGGGCTGGTTTTCCATCTCTCCCAGCCCGGCCGATCTCCTGCACGTAGCTCTCAAAGCTCTTTGGCATATTGTAGTGAATGATCCCTCGGACATCGGACTTATCCAAGCCCATGCCAAATGCCACTGTCGCCACGACAATCCGTAGCTGCCCGCTCATGAAGTTGTTCTGGATTCTCCTTCGTTCACTTGCAGACATTCCAGCGTGATAGCAATCGACAATCCACTTTAAAGGCTGTCTCACCTTCCTCCTGGCTTAGTAGTTTTACAAAAAGAAAGATTAAACAAGGAAATCTCTGCATTTATAACCTTCATTGAAAAAAAGAGGAATGTGTACCACCATGTAATGCCATTATAATGCAATTAATATCTAAAAAACAGAAACACAAAGCCGAAGTTCTTTGAACCTGTTCTGCCATAAGATATGATACAACAACATAATACAGTACAGACACTTTGGTCCAAGATGTTGTGCCGACCCTTTATCCTACTCCAGATCAATCTAACCTTTCCCTTCCACACAGGCACGTGGATGAAGGAAAAATTGGAGCCTATTTCAGAGACTCTTAAATGTCCCAAATGTATCTGTCTCTACCACCACTCTTGGCAGCGAATTCCATGCACTCACCATTCTGTGTAAAAAAACCTGCCTCTGACATCTCCCCTATACCTCCCTCCTATCACCTTAAAATGATTCCCCCTTGTATTAGCCATTTCTGCCCTGGTGAAAAGTCTCTGGCTATCTACTCAATCTGTCTCTTATCATCTTATACACCTCTATCAAGTCACCTCTCATCCTCTTTCACTCCAAAGAGAAAAGCTCTTGCTCGCTCAACCTATCCTCACAGACATGTTTTCTAATCCAGACAGCATCCTGGTAAATCTCCTCTGGACCCTCTATAAAGCTTTCATGTGCTTCCAAAATGAGGGACCCTGACTGAACACTATACTCCGAAGAGTGGTCTAACCAGAGTTAAACTCAATCACAGACTAATTAAGACTAACCCATTTAACCATCCACTCAACTACCGCTGCAACTCCCCTCACACTTTGAGAATTCTGCCTTGAGGTTTAACCTTCCAAACTGTATCACTTCACACTTTTTCAGTTGCAGGCTTTGCAGAGGCTCAGGACCATCTTCCAGGCAATGTATCCTACAGCTGAAGCAGCCGGGAGGCCAGAATGCTTTCCTCACAAAACTCTGATCGGTCTCAACCTACTGGATGCAGAAAGGGTGCTTCCTCTGGCTGGCAGGGTGGGCGATACAGGATAAAGCATTTATGACCCAGAAGAACCTGTGGCACTGTCCACCAACTGGCCTGTACTATGCCGCACTGTTCTATGCAAAGTTCACTCTGCATCTGGAACTGGTTTACGTAGGAATTAACAACTGAGGCTTGCTATTAAAAGATAAAAATTAGCTTTATTTGTCACATGCACATCAAAACTCTACAACTCATCTCAGTATTATTAATTTATTATTATTACTTTTTATTTGTAGTTTGTCTTTTTGCAGTTTTTTTGTCAATCTTTGTTTATGTCCAATGTTTCATACATTCTATTATATTTCTTTTTTTTCCCTGTAAATGCTTGCAAGAAAATTAATCAGTGTCGTATATGGTGACATATACAGTACATACTTTGATAATAAATTTACTTTGACCTTTGAAACATACAATGAAATCCATCGTTTGTGTCAATGACCAACACAGTCCAACGATGTGCCGTCTGCTCCATAGTTCGATAAGGTGTTCGCTGAATTTCAATACCAACTTACCTGCGCTATTAGCACCCCAAAATTGATTGATCTTTGAATTAAGAGATACCAGACCATAGTATCTACCCAGTTTTCTCTCTCCTTCCTTTCAGCGTCCATTTATTACCTTACAGTCCATGAACTCAATACTGTAGCAGGATTCCAACATCTGAGTAGTGCTCATTGCTCATTCTACTGGTTTACTGCAAAATGAGTACAAAGCCCATTCAGCTAATCACATTCTCCTTTCCCTTTAGAGCAGCAACTGCCCCAACATGTATTCCAACTACATCGGGAATGAAAGGGTTAACAACATATGAGAAGCATTTGGGAGCTTTAGGCCTGTACTTACTGAAATTTAGAAGAATGCAAAGGGATTTCATTGAAACCTACCAAATACTGAAAGGACTAGATAAGGTGGATGTGGAGCGGATGTTTCCCATGGTGGGAGTGTCCAGAACTAGAGGGCATAGCCTCAGAATACAAGGACATCCCTGTAGAACAGAGATGAGGTGGAATTTCTTTAACCAGAATGATGAATCAGTGGAAGGCCAAGTCGTGGCATATACTTAAAGTGAAGGTTGATAGGTTCTTGATTAGCAATGGCACCAAAGGTTACAGAGAGAAGGCAGGAGAATGGGGTTGAGAGGGATAATAAATCAGCCATGATGGAATGCCAGGGTAGACTCAATGGATCAAATGGCCTAATGTACTCCTATGTTTTATGGTCTTATTTTTGAATGGTCCACGAACCTATGAACACTACCTCACTCTTTTTGCTCTCTCCCTTGCACTACTTATTAAACTGGATTCTGATTCTTTCCTCAGTATCTCCTGCTCCAGGGGTTTGATGGACTTACCCATTGCTTTCTTCCTTTCTGCTATGAGTTCTTCAGGCATCCTACCCTTCTTATTCAGTTCTGATGATGGCTCCTTCAGAGTTACTCCCTGAAGGCAGGTCCGAAGCAGAGCAGCAATGCGAGACGTCTCCTCCCGCCGAGTACAGTAGACAATAATGGAGTCCAAGGAGGCAAACCGTTCACCTCGGATCAAAGTCACCAGGGCCTAGGGAAGGAATCAAGTATTTACTGAAAGCTAGCGCATCAACAGACAACACAGCACAGGAGTAGCAGTGGACCAGATACCTGCTCTAGACCAATCCACATGTGATCTAACTCCTTAAATCTACGGCCCTGGAAATGTCATAACTTTAGTTAATATAGTCAAATTTAATATTTCCGGAACATCAGAGATGTCCTCCTCTGTCAAAGGGCAGAGTTTCTATTCCTCCACCACTGATGCTGCCCTCACCCGCATCTCTGTTATTTCCCAGACATCCACCCTCACCCAATCTTCCTGCTGCCTTAACAGGGATAGAGTTTCTCTTGTCCTTACCTACCACCCCATGAGCCTCCGCACCCAGCAGACCCTCTGCGACTTCCACCATCAGCATTGAGATCCTACCCCCAAACACATCTTTACCACCCCTCCCTTCCTACTTCATCCCCCTTCAGAAGTGGTGGATACGGCCCAGTCCATCACAGGCAAAGCCCTCACCAGCATTCAGCACAGTTACATGGAGCGCTGCTGCATGAAAGCAGCGTCCATCATCAAAGATCCCCACCGTCCAGCTTCGTAAGCTTGTTTAATTTCCCTGAGTGCTTATCTAACTTCTACCACTGTAACTCCTGATCTTATTTAACTTGGCTTCTAACACTGAATGCCATCTCGACTACAATGTACCTCCTCCAACATCCTTTTAAACAGTCCACTCAAAGTGCCCACACCAAATAGAGGGCATTAATATGCTTTTGAATTTGCTTTATGGAGACCTACACGGAGAAATAAATCAATTTTATACCCGGCCAACAAATTAGACTGTCAGTATCAGTGCACTAGGGATGCAGAATCAAAAAGGGGAGCAAATACAACACTCAAAGTGTTTTATCTCATTGCATGGAGTATAAGCAAGTAGATGATCTTGCTGCACTATTACAGATTGCCAGGTAAGATGTTGTGGCCATCACTGAATCATGGATGAAGGATGGTTGTAGTTGGGAGCTGAATGTCTAAGGTTACATGTTGTATCGGAGGGATAGGAAGGTAGGCAGAGGAGGTGGCATGGCTCTGCTGGTAAAGAATGGACTCAAATCAGTAGAAAGATATGACATAAAATCAGAAGATATTGAATCCTTGTAGGCTGAGTTAAGAAACTGCAAGGGTAAAAGGACCCTGATGACCTCCCAACAGTAGCTGGGTTGTCGACCACAGATTACACCAGGGTATAGAAAAGGTGTGTCAAAAAGACAATGTTATGATAGTCATGAGAGATTTCAACATGCACAGTGATTGGGAAAATCAGGTTGATCTCAAGACAGTGAGTTTGTTGAATGCCTACGAGATGGCTTTTTAGAGCTGTTTGTCGTTGAACCTACAAGGGAATCATCTATACTGGACTGGGTGTTATGTAATGAACCAGAAGTGATTAGGAAGCTTAAAGTTAAAGAACCCTAGGAGACAGACAGTGATCACAGTATGATTGAGTTCAACTTGAAATATGATTGGGAGAAAGTAAAGTCTGATGTAGCAGTATTTCAGTGGAGTAAAGGAAATTACAGAAATATGAGAGAGCAGTTGGCCAAAGTAAATTGGAAAGAGATGCTGGCAGGGATGACAGCAGAGCAGCAATGGTGTGAGTTTCTGGGAAAAATGAGGAAGGTGCAGGATAGATGTATTCCAAGAACAAAGAAATACTCAAATGGCAAAACTGTACAACCGTGGCTGACAAGGCAAGTCAAAGCTAATGTAAAAGCAAAAATTAGTGGGAAGATAGAGGATTGGGAAGTTTTTAAAAACAAAGAGCAGCTAAAAGAATCATTAGGAGGAAGAAGTAAAATATGAAAGCAAGCTAGCAAACAATATCAAAGTGGATAGTAAAAGGTTGTTCAAGTATGTAAAAAATAAAAGAGAGATGAAAGTGGATATGGGACCACCAGAAAAATAATAATGGGGAACAAGGAGACTGCAGATGAACTAAATGAGTATTTTGCATCAGTCCACTGTGGAAGACACGGGCAATGTGCCAGATGTTGAAGGGTGTGTGGGAAGAGAAGTGGGTGCAATTATCACTACAAGAGAGAAGGTGCTCAAGAAGCTGAAAGATCTAAGGGTACATAAGTCACCCGAACCAGATGAACTGCACCCTAGGGTTCTAGAAGAGGTAGCGGTAGAGATTGTGGAGGCTTTAGTAAAGATCTTTCAAAAATCATTGGACTCTTGGCATGGTACCAGAGGACTGGAAAATCGCAAATGTCACTCCACTCTTTCAGAAAGGAGGAAGGCAGCAGAAAGGAAATTATAGACCAGTTAGCCTGAAGTGGTTGGGAAGATGTTGGAGTCAGTTGTTAAGGATGGGGTTATGGAGTACTTGGTGAACCAGAGGTGATTAGGAAGCTTAAAGTTAAAGAACCCTAGGAGACAGACAGTGATCACAGTATGATTGAGATCAACTTGAAATTTGATTGGGAGAAAGTAAAGTCTGATGTAGCAGTATTTTTGGATCAAATCTCAAAATCAAATCTCAAACTTTTGGATTTTCTCCCTGTTTAGAAAATAGTCTTGCACATTTATTTCTACTACCAAAGTGCATGACAGCATTTTCCAACACTGTATTTCATTTGCCACTTTCTTGTCCATTCTCTTCATCTGTTTAAGTCCTTCTGCAGCCTACCTGTTTCCTCAACACTACCTGCCCCTCCAACAATAAAAGGTACACTGGCATTGGAGAGGGTTCAGAGGAGGTTTGCAAGGATGATCCGGAAATGAAATGGTGATTATACAAGAAATGTTCCTGTATCCACTGGAATTTAGAAGGATTTGTAACATTTCGAATGTTGAAAGACCTAGACAGAGTAGATGTGGAATTGATATTTCTCATGGTGGGGAATCTAGGACAAGAGGCACAGCATCAGGATGGAGGGGTGTCCATTTAAAGCAGAGATGCAAAGAAATCTCTTTTAGCCAGAGGGTGGCGAGTTCGTGCAATTTGTTACCACAGGCAGCTGTGGAGGCCAGGTCGTTGGATGTATTTAAGGCAGAGCTTAATAAGTTCTTGATTGAACATGTCATCAAAGGTTACGGGAGAAGACCAGGGAGTGGAGCTGAGGAGGGGATAAAAGGATCAGCCATGATTGAAGGGTGGAGCAGACTCATTGGGCAAGATGGCCTATTCTGCTCCTATGTCTTATGGTCTTTCATTTCACAGTGGAACTACTGCACTCAAAAATCAGTTTGATTATCCCTTTTTTCCACCTCAGTGTGAACAGAAGCCTGTACCTGGTCTCTATCCCGGTCCGTAGATACGCTGAGGAAAAGATTGGCTGGCACATCAGCAGAGCGTACAGCTACCCCTTCTGTCTCCTGGATCCCGAGGTGATGAGCTACGCTCCGGGCTGTTGCTTGTGTGGCCGTAGCTGTCAGTCCCAGGAGGCACCTCACCCCTAAACGTTCCTTCAGCACCTATTTACCACAGAAAAATATATATCTTGTGGTGAAATTACAGAGAATTCAGCAAACACTGGTCACAATTTAAACTGTTAAAGCAATAGCTGGAGATCTTTCACTAATTACTGAAATGAATTTTAATTAGTCCGCAGGCTAACAGCATCAGCTACGAGTTGGTGGGTCACACTCTCCCATTTCCATGCAATACGCACAAACTGCTGGAGGAATTCAGCAGGTCTGGGAGCATTTATGGAAGGAAATAAACAGTCGATGTTTTGAGTTGAGAGCCTTCATCATTGACTGTTTACTTGAGGCCAAAAATCCATCTTAGCATATATGAGTTCTGTTCAGGAACCCAATCAGTGGGATAGAAGCCATTCTTGAGCCATGTACTATGTATTTTCAAGCTTTTATATATTCTGGGAGAGAAGGAAGTACATGCAGAGTGGAAGGAATGTTTGGTTATGCTGGCTGCTTTAGTGGGCCAGTGAGAAGTACAGAGTACTTGTGCATACAACAATGATTTTGACTCAAATTGTAAGGACAGGGGCAGACCTAATGAAAATCAAAATAAACAGCAGATGCTGGCAATCCTAAACAGAAACTTAAATACCACCAATACTACAACGGGTCTATTACATATCAACTGGACTGGGTAAGGAAGGCAGAGTTTGTTCTCTGAGGGGACATGAATGAACCAGATGGGTTTTCCTAATTGATTGGTCATTTCATGGTGACTATTCATTCTTAGCTCCAGATACCAGCTCTGTGATTCATTCGGATCAATCATTCACACACGGTTCACCTTCAAGATGGTTACACCGCGCTGACCTCTCTTACCTTACAGAGACGCAGATAGCATGGCCTGAAGTTATGCGACCACTCAGAGACACAGTGTGCCTCATCAATACAAGCAAAAGCCACTGGGGGAAGATCACGTGCAGGTGGAAGACAGCTTGAGCCAGCTTGGCCGCCCCCAACAAGCGCTTCAGGGGAGAGCAACAGAACGTGGACCTTTCCCTCTTTCACCTGTGGGTCAAAGGTAAATATTGGTGTAATTCCATGGTTAAGATTTTACTGCTAATGCTGTGGGGTATTTCACATCATAGCTTTCTGTAGAAGCAGTGTTCTGCAGGTAGTATTTGGGTTACCGTTAACGATAAGGGGTTGTGACGCTCATGCTTAGGAATGTAGTGTCGTCCAATCAGGATGGTGAAATTGGGAGAAGTTTCTAGAGAGGTTTTGTGATGGACACTGGGGTGGGTTGAAGTCTTTTTGGCAGATGGAGAGAGAAGAAGCTCAAGAGAACCTGCCATAGGATTTGATGCAACAGGAATGCGCGATTCAACGGAGTCCAAGTGGGGAAGTCCTACATGATCAGTGAACATGAGTTGGTGCTGTGAGTACATTGGACACATCAACTTTTGGCAAATTTGAGCTCCAACCTGTGCACATTTGACTGTTTTAATTTATGATGGGCCCTTTTAATTTTTTTCCCTTTTTTCTCTTCTTCTTTAATAAGTGTTTGGTAACATTCATACAAATACTTTCTTTATAATTGCACGCAGTGCACTGTCTGTTATTCTTGCCAATGGGCAATTGCATGGGGGCAGTAATTACACAGTATTCACAAAGATCGGGGTTCGGGTGGGTGAGACACCCCAACCTCCCGAGTTTGGTGGACTCACATTATATCGGCCCTAGATGTAGGGATCTGAGAAAGGTGGTTTTCTCATCGCTGATTCCAGCGGCTGTTGGCAAGGGGGCTAACGAGCCGCATCTCTAGAGATGCCTGGTAAAAAGAGGGTTTCATAGGAATTAGAGGAGAATTAAAAGTTGACAGTTGACCAACCTCGCAAAGAGAACTCAGCTTTGCGCAGACGCCGGTGACTACAGAGGGCTTTATGAAGTGGTGTACGGCCCTTCGCACCAGGTCTAGAGTCCCTGGTGCAGTGTAGACGGCCAGGTGCTCTTCGCAGACAAGGCGTCCATCCTGAACCGGTGGGCAGAACATTTCCAGACTCTCTGCAGCGCCAACCGCATGGTCCAAGACTCAGCAATTCATCGTATCCCACAACAGCCAGAGAAAACAGAACTGGACAAGATTCCAACCCTAAAGGAGACTGTCAAGGCCATAGAGCAGTGGAAAATTGGCAAGGCAGCAGGAGTTGATGGAGTCCCACCAAAGATTTGGAAGCATGGGGGCCCAGCGTTACACACCAAACTCCATGAGTTCTTTGTCTGCTGCTGGGAACAAGGCAAACTACCACAGGACCTCCATGATGCAGTCATCATCGCCCTGTATAGGAACAAGGGGGAAAAGTCCGACTGCTCCCACTATCGGGAGATAACTCTGCTCTCCATCGCAGAAAAAATCCTCGCAAGAGTACTCCTGAACAGATTGGTGCCCACCATCGCAGAAGAACACCTCCCAGAGAGCCAGTGTGGCTTCAGAGCCAACAGGAGCACCACCCACATGGTATTTGTTCTCAGGCAGCTCCAAGAAAAATGTAGGGAACAGAACAAGGGACTGTACGTGACGTTTGTCGACCTTACCAAAGCGTTCGACACTGTGAGCAGGAAAGGTCTGTGGCAAATCATGGAACGACTGGGATGCCCCCCAAAGTTCCTCAGCATGGTCATCCAGCTACATGAAGATCAGCGTGGCAAAGTCAGACACAACGATGACCTCTCACAGCCCTTCCCAATAGGCAATGTTGTAAAGCAAGGCTGCGTCCTCACACCGACTCTCTTCACCATCTTCTTCAGCATGATGCTCAAAAGAGCTACAAAAGACTTTGACGACGAGGACATCCGACACCGCACCGATGGCAGCCTGTTCAATCTGAGGCGACTACAGTCCCACAGCAAGACATTGGAGCCACTCATCCGAGAGCTCCTCTTCACCGACGATGCTGCCCTTGTTGCCCACACAGAGACAGCCCTGTGGCGTGTAACATCCTGCTTTGCAGAGGCTGCCGAGCTCTCTGGACTGGAAGTCAGCTTGAAGAAGACAGAAGATCTCCATCAGCCCGCACCTCAGGAAGATTACCACCCTCCCTGCATCACCATCGGCAAGGCAGAGCTGAAAACAGTCCACCAGCTCAGCTACCTGGGGTGCACCATCTCGTCAGATGCCAAGATCGACAAAGAGATTGACAACAGACTGGCAAAGGCAAACAGCGCATTCGGCAGGCTGTACAAAAGAGTCCGGAACAACAAGCATCTGAAGAAAGGCTCAAAGATCAGCGTGTACAGAGCCGTTGTACTGACCACCCTCCTGTACAGCTCCGAGTCGTGGGTCATCTACCATCACCAAGTACGACTCCTCGACTGTTCTCACCAGCGCTGTCTCTGCACCATCCTTAACATCCACTGGAGTGACTTCGTCCTCAACATCGAAGTCCTCAAACAGGCGGAGGTCACCAGCATCAAGGCCATGCTGGGCAGGGCACATCTCCAGGATGGAGGATCATCGCCTGCCCAAGATTGTGCTGTATGGCGAACTCTCAACTGGCCACCATGACAGGGGGCACCAAAGAAGAGGTACAAGGACTCTCTGAAGAAACCCCTTGGTGCCTGTCACATTGACCATCGCCAGTGGTCTACCCTAGTCTCCGATCGCAAGGTCTAGCGACATACCATTCACCAGTCTATCTCCTCCTTTGATAATGCTCGCAGGGCTGGCATTGAGGACAAAAGGAGTAGGAAGAAGGACTATGACACAGCAGCACCAAAACCAGAACAGATTTTCCCTTGCAGTTGCTGCAGCCAGGTCTGCCTGTCCCGTATTGGCCTCGTCAACCACCAGCAAGCCTGCAGCAGACGTGGGCAGCCAGCCCCCTTCCTAAATCTTTGTTCGTGAAGCCAAGCCATGAAATTTTATTGACTGCCAATTTATTCCATGTAGAGATGAATGGTAACAGAAGCTTCCAGTCCAGTGAGCCTGCACCATCTAATTATACCTATGTAACCCACACGCCTTTGGAATGTCGAGGAAACCAGAGCACCCAGCGGAAACCCACATGGTCATGGGGAGAATCTACCAACTCCGAAGCTGTAAGTCCATGAGCCAGTTATCATGAGGGGATCAGCAGCTTTAAGTTCCTGTATCAAAGGACCTGTTCTGCACCAGCACACAAGTGCCATCACAAAAAAAGGTATGACTTTCTTAGAAGTTTGCGCAGATTCATATGTCATCAAAAACTTCCAGGATGCAAAGTGAAGAGTATCCTTACTGGTTGGATCACAGTCTGGTACGGAAACAGGAACAGACAAGGCTACGGAAAATGGTGGGCACAGACCAGTCCATCATTGAGCACTGCCACAAGGATCCCCACCATCCAGGCCATGCCCTCTGCTCACTACTACCAGCAAGTACAGAAGCCTTAGGTCTACACCACCAGGTTCAGGAACAGTTAATACCCTACAGCCATTAGGCTTCTGAACTAAGGTGAATAACTTCACTTACCATAACCCTGAACTAATTCTAAAACCTACAGATTCATTTTCAAAGGCTCTATAGTGTTTCATAAATTTTACTGCATTTCTTTATTTTCCTGCAAATGCCTGCAAGAAAATGAAGTTCAAAGTAACATATGTTGATACCTACATTCTTTGATAATAAATTTTACTTTGACTTTGATAAAACTACTTGATACTCCTGGTGGATGTAGTTTCCACAGGGGATTAATTACATAATTGAATAGTATAAATAAGAGCTTATGTGCATTGATTCAGGAAGAGAGACTGGTAATTAAACAGCTCCTTCAACGTGCTGTCACCGCTGTGTAAGACTTGTCACTTGTCTTCTGTATGCAATAACTATTAAAAGGGCAAAATATATCTGCAATAATAGTCAACCGCATTAAAGAATCACTATTAACAACTAAATCTCCAGCTGACCTTTTCCACAGCTGCATCTCTCTGTGTTCTTGTCATACCGGAGTGGATGCAAACAGCCTTTAATTTGGAAGGGAGCCCGGATACCTGTCGTAAAGATACAAAGTAATGCAAATTAGCAGCTCTTTGTCAACCAGAATAACACAAATTCTGACAACTTAAGTTTTTTGTGGATACTTCCTAGAGAAATACAAAGTCAAAGTCAAGTTTATTGTCAAATGCACAAGTACATATCTGCATAGGTGCAATGAAAAACTTGCTTGCAGTAGCTAGCGCTACTCAAAATAATTAAACATATTCCATACACAAGTTTTACAAGAAAAAACACAATTAGAAAATGTAGTTAATAAAATGATAAACTAGCAAATTGGTTTACTTTTGTTATATGTATTGGGATAAAGTGAAAAACTTTACCTGAAAAAGTTGTATACCATCCATTACATTTAAATTGGTACAAGTAAAGCAATAACAGAATGCAGAATAAAGAGCTACGGTTACTGAGAAAGTGCAGTACAGGTAGACAAGAAGATGCAAGGCTATAACAATAAGGTGATTGTGAGGTCAACATTCCATCTTATCATACAAGGGGAATGTTCTGTAGTCTTATAAAAGCTGTCCTTGAGCCTGGTGGTATGTTTTTTCAGGTTTATATACAACGGCAAAAAAAAGTTTGTGAGCCCTTTACAATAACCTGGTTTTCTGCATAAATTCCTCATAAAATAGAACCATAGAACACTACAGCGCAGTACAGGCCCTTCAGCCCTCCATGTTGTGCCGACCCATATAATCCTTTAAAAAAAAGTACTAAACCCACACTACCCCATACCCTCCATTTTTCTTTCATTCATGTGCCTGTCCAAGGGGCTCTTAAATACCCCTAATGTTTTAGCCTCCACCACCATCCCTGGCAAGTCATTCCAGGCACTTAAAACCTTCTGTGTAAAAAAACTTACCCCTGATGTCGCCCCTAAACTTCCCTCCCTTAATTTTGTACATATGTCCTCTGGTGTTTGCTACTGGTGTCCTGGGAAACAGGTACTGACTATCCACCCTATCTATGCCTCTCATAATCTTGTAGACCTCTATCAAGTCCCCTCTCATTCTTCTACGCTCCAAAGAGAGAAGTCCCAGCTCTGCTAACCTTGCTTCATATGATTTGTTCTCCAAGCCAGGCAACATCTTGGTAAATCTCCTCTGCACCCTCTCCATAGCTTCCACATCCTTCCTATAATGAGGTGACCAGAATTGAACACAATACTCTAAGTGTGGACTCACCAGAGATTTGTAGAGTTGCAACATGACCTCTCTACTCTTGAACTCAATCCCCCTGTTAATGAAGCCTAACATCCCACAGACCTTCTTAACTACCCTATCAACCTGTGCAGCGACCTTGTGGGATGTATGGATTTGAACCCCAAGGTCCCTTTGTTCATCCACACTCTTAAGTAACTGACCATTAATCCTGTACTCAGTCTTCTGGTTTGTCCTTCCAAAATGCATCACTTTACACTTGTCCGGATTGAACTCCATCTGCCATTTTTCTGCCCAACTCTGCAGCCTGTCTATATCCTCTTGTAACCTTCAACTCCTCCAATCTTCATGTCATCCGCAAACTTACTCACCCATCCTTCCGCCTCTACATCCAGGTCATTTATAAAAATCACAAATAGTAGGGGTCCCAGGACAGATCCCTGCAGCACTCCACTAGTCACCGACCTCCAGGCAGAATACTTTCCTTCCACAACTACCCTCTGCTTTCTTCCTTTAAGCCAATTTTTTATCCAAACAACCAAGGTTCCATTTATCCCATGCCTCATGACTTTCTGGATGAGTCTCTCATGAGGAACCTTGTCAAATGCTTTGCTAAAGTCCATGTAGACCACATCCACTGCCCTACCCTCATCAATTTCTTTTGTCACCTCTTCAAAAAACTCAATCAGGCTCGTGAGGCACGATCTTCCCTTCACAAAGCCATGTTGACTGTACTTCTCCAAATGCTCGTAGATCCTATCCTTAAGTATCTTTTCCAGTAGTTTGCATACCTCCAATGTAGGATCACCGGTCTATAGTTCCCAGGTTTCTCCCTATTACCTTTTTTAAACAAGCGAACTACATTTGCCATTCTCCAGTCCTCTGGCACCTCCCCTGCAACCAAAGAGGATTCAAAGATCATAGCTAATGCTCCTGTGATCTCTTCTCTCAATTCCCACAACAACCTGGGGTGTATCATATCTGGCCCTGGGGATTTATCAATCTTAATGTTTTTAAGAAGATCCAGCACTTCTTCTTCCTTAATCTCCACATTGTCCAGCACACTGGCCGGCTCTACTTCGATCTCATCCTGATCAAGATTTTTTTCACTTGTGAATACTGAAAAAAATTATTCATTTAGGACCTCCCCAACTTCCTCCGTTTCCAGGCACGTTGCCCTCTTTATCCTTTAGCCTTCGTTCTCGTCATCCTCCTATTCTTTACATATGCACAGAATGCCTTGGGGTTCTCCTTAATCCTACATGCCAAGGCCTTCTCATGCCCCCTTCAAGCTCTCCTAAGTCCTTTCTATAGCTCCTTCCTGGCTACCCTATATTTCTCATGAGCCCCTCCTACTTCCTGCTTCTTATATCTAACATATGCTTCCTTTTTCCTCTTGATGAGTTGCCTCACGTGTTTCGTCAGCCACGGCTCCCTTTTCCTACCATTTTTTCCTTGCCTCAGTGGGACAAACCTATCCTGAACCCAGCTCAAGTGGTCCCTAAACTTCTCCCACATTACTTCTGTGCATTCCCCTTTGAACATCTGTTTCCAATTTATTCTTGCTAGCTCCTGCCTCATCCCTTCAAAGTTAGCCCTTCCCCAGATAAGCACTTTACCATTTTGTCTGATTTTATCCCTTTCCATAGCTATGCTGAAGCTAAGGGAGTTGTGGTCACTCTCACCAAAATGCTCCCCCACCAAGAGGTCTGTCACCTGACCAGATTCATTATCCAGAACTAGAGCCAGCATAGCCTCTCCTCTCGTCAGCCGGTCGACATACTGTGTCAGGAATCCTTCTTGAACACACCTGACAAATTCAGCCAGCTACCTTGCTATCAGGTAGCCAGCTACCTGAAGAGGGCTGGTTCTCCCCAATGAAGGGGCAGGGGTGTGAGGGTGGGTAGGAAGGAGTTTGATTTACTGTTGTTGTGTCTGTCTTGCTGTATGTTGTTCTGCTGAACATTTCAGGCATATGCTATGCTGGTGCCAGAATAGGCAGTGACACTTGCCAATTGCTTCCAGCACTTTCTCCGATTGTGATGGTTGTTAATGCAAACAACACATTTCACCGTGTGTACGTGTGACTAATAAATCTAATCTAATCTCTGATCTCACAATCTTCCATGTCTTTCTGATGGCACGGAGAATTCAGATCGCAGCCTGAGTTGCTTGTTTAAAAAGGTATACAAAAGTGGAAGTGAACAAAATCTTTACCTGGTCATCCATAAGCGAGACAAGAGGTGAAATTACCAAGGTGATGCACCTTGACCTCTTGGCATACAGGTATGCAGGTAGCTGGTAGCAAAATGATTTCCCCATTCCAGTGGAAAGTACAACCAAAGTGGAAAGACCTGGTTTGTAGTAAAAAAAATCAAATGGTTGGCTTGAAATGTATCCCCAAATTTATATTTATGTATAACTTAGGCTTTTAATTACCTGGTAGGTTTGAAGTACGTTCAAGTACTATAGGTATTACTCAATGTAAGATATACAGAATTAGGAGCAGTTTAGAATTCACAATCCCTATCGAGCATAGTCCTTCTCAGTTTGTTCACAGAAAGAATTCATCATTTGGCTCCTAGTACCAAGTCAATTCTCCCATATCGCAATAAAAGTTCAAAATAAATTTATTATCAAAGTACATATATGTCATCATATACAACCCTGAGATTCATTTTCTTGCAGGCATTCATAGTAAATACAACAAACACGACAGAATCCATGAAAGACCACATCCACCAACAGGGCAGACAGCCACTGTGCAAATACAAAAGAAATAAGTAAGAATAATAACAAATAAATTAATGATAAATATCGAGAACATGAGATGAAGAGTCCTTATAAGTAAGCCTGCAGGTTGTGGGTATAGTTCAGTGATGGGGCAAGTGAAGTTGAATGAAGTTATCCCCTCTGGTTCGAAAGCCTGATGGTTGAGGAGTAGTAACTGTTCCTGAATCTGGTGGTGAGGCAGCACAAAACATAACAGCCCTTCAGCCCACATTGTGTCGATCTTTTAACCTACTCTAAGATCAATCTAAATATTCCCTACTACATAGCCCTCCTTTTTTCTATCATCCATGTGACTCTCCAAGAGTTTCTTAAATGTCCCTGATCTAACTACCTCTACCACCAGAAATCAAGCTTGCTGACTCCCAAAGCTTTCAAACCTTGGAATTCCCCTTCCACAATTCTGTAAGTAGCTTTTTCCCAATGCTTGGGCACTGCCTATTCTCCTTCATCCACATTCATTGACCCCAGATCGCCATTAAACCCCTGACTGCCACACACTCCACCCAGCACACATCTTCAACATCACCCACCACCCTGGCCATGCTCTCTTGTTGCTACTGGGGAAGGAGGTACAGGAGGTCCCACACCACCAGGTTCAGGAACAGTTACTACCCTACAACCATCAGGCTCCTGAACGTACATGGACCCACTTTCAAGAACTCATCTTCTCAGTATTATATGGTGATATGCAGTACACCGATCCAGGCAACAACACAACGGTTTGCAGTAAGTCCAGCTCCATCGCTATCAAGCAGCCTGCTGATGGGATTGTTCTGCAATACTTGATATGCTTAGTATCCAGTAATAACTTGTGATCATAAGAAGATGTACAGGATGAACAAATACATCTTTGATTGGGCCCGCAGTGGCTGCTGCGTCCAAGCACACTGCCATCTTACCAGTAGTTCTCAGACATATATGTACTTAGAAATTTATTTTCAAAATATATATATTGTATGTCAACTTCCAGATCTTTACCTCATCCCTCCCCCTCCCAGTTTCACCTATCACCTTGTGCTTCTCTCTCCCCTCCCCTACCTTTTAGATCAACTCCTCATCTTTTTTCCTCCAGTCCTGCCAAAGGGTCTAGGCCCGATACGTGGACTGTACTTTTTTTCCATAGGTGCTGCCTGGCCTGCTGAGTTCCTCCAGCATTTTGTGTGAGTTGCAACAATAACTTGCTTGACCTGCCGAGTTCCTCCAACAGGTTATCTGTGGACTTTTATTTTAAATTCATGTACACGTTCAAATTTAATTGTATTCAACCATAGACATATATCGCAACTAAATAAAATAGCGTTCCTCTGGGACCAAGACACAAAACATATAGTCACACACATCATATATAGTTACAATCTGTCCATTTTTTACCACAGATGCCACCTGATTGGCAGAGTTCCTCCAAGTCAAAAACACAAGTACATGCATGCAGAGTCGCAATGGAAAACCTATTTGCCACAGCTTCACGGGCGCATTCTTAATGAGTATGGGAGTTGGGATATTGTGGTGAAATTGTATAAGATATCGATGAGGCCAAATTTGGAGTACAGATATCCCCTGCTTTTCAAAAGTTCGCTTTACGCCACTTCGCTTTTACGAAAGATCTACATTAGTACCTGTTTTCGCTAACTGAAAGAAATCCAAAGAGGATTTTCGTTTTTATGAAAAAAGTCGAAAAGTGAAAATAGCGTTCAGTGTTTGTTTTGCAGCGAGCCGTTACGGAGAGAGCGCACACCCCGAGCAGCAAGAGTGGTGCCACCAAGCTCCTTCCCCAGGAACTACACTCAGCATCAAGCCGCCACAGCTTTGAACAGTGCCTGTGAGTATCTGTGCTTTATCTCAATGTATTTTGTGCATACATTAACAAGATGTATCCTAAGGTATCAGAATGCCTAAGAGAGCTCGTAAGGGTATTATGCTTAGTGTAAAACTGGACGTAATTAAGTGTTTTGATCGTGGTGAACGAAATAAAGACATTGTGCGTGTGCTGAACTTGCCTGCACCCACCATTCGTACTACTTACACACAGAGAGAAAGAAAGAATCTTGAAAGCTGCCGATGTTACTATTGGTTCTGCTAGTAGCAAAGTGGTCTCTTTTAGTCGGCATCCAGTAATGTCTTCCCGATTCTGGTAGGTGAAACTACACTGTACATACATTATTTCTACTTTATATAGGCTGTGTATTTATCATATCATTCCTGCTTTTACTAGATGTTAGTGTTATTTTAGTTTTTATGTGTTATTTGCTTTGATTTGGTAGGTTATTTTTTGGGTCTGGGAACACTCAAAAAATATCCCCATATAAATCAGTGGTAATTGCTTCTTCGCTTTACGACATTTTGGATTACAAACAGTTTCATAGGAATGCTCTACCTTCAGATAGCAGGGGAAACCTGTATTATGTGTACTTCTGGTCACCTACCTACAAAAAAGATATCAATAAGGTTAAGAGAATACAGAGAAAATTTACAAGGATATTGCCAGGACTTGAGAACCTGAGTTATAGGGAAAGGTTGAATAGGTTATGACATTTTTCCCTGGAGTGCAAGAATAAGGGGAGATTTAATAAAGGGGCTAAATGATGAAAATTACAGAATTATTAAGTGCTAAATGCTCATTCCACTCATCTTAATGCCAAACTGTCTCCACAACCTGTAGTCTCACTCTCAAGGACTTTACAATTCAGGTTTTCAGTGCTAGTTAGTTATTATATGCCCATTGGTTGTTTGTCAGTCATTATTATTTACAGCTTTTCATAAGTTCTATTGTATTTTTTAATTTTACTGTAAATGCCTGCAAGAAAACGAACCTCAGGGTAGTTTGTGTGTGTGTGTGTGTATATACACTTCAATAATAAATTTACTTTGAACTTTGAACTGAAATGCAAGCAGGATTGTCCCACTGAGGTTTGTTGAGACTAGAACTAGAGGTCAGAGCTTTAGGGTTAAAGGCAAAACATTTAAGGGAAACCTGAGGGGGAATTTCTTCACTCAGGGTGGTGAGAGTGTGGAACGTGCTGCCAGTAGAAGTGGTGGATGCAGGTTCAATTGCAACGTAAGAGAATTCTGGATAAGTGCACAGATGGGGGGGGGGGGGGGGGGTATGGATGACTAAGGTCCATGTATGAGTGGGTGGGACCAAGCAGAAAAACAGTTTGGCATGGACCAGCTGGGCCAAACAGCCAATTTCTGTGCTGGAATGCATTAGCATCAGAGACACAACACTCACAAGAAAGGGAGAAGGGTGAAGGTGGGAGAGACGGAGTTCAGAGGTTTAGCAAATATGGAGCATGCTGAAGAAGTGAACCTAGGATCGGAAGAACCAAGGGGGGTCGATGGGAGTGTGAATGATCAGGTAGGAGGATGACGAAGGAGCATGGGGATCAGTCCCAAGAGCAGGTGCACGCGCCTGAGAGAGGCCACATAGGCACACCAGAGTGTACCAGTATGTGAGAATATGTGTTAACAGTGCCTTCATACACACCTACCTACATGTAGGCATTAATATCCATGCAGCAGAGTCTGGTCTCCACAGTTTTTAGAACTGCTTGCCGGTGGATCAATCCCGTGAGATAGCTGGTGTGCAACGGCTGACTCAAGTTAACCAGAAATCATTCACAGGCTCCACTCCCACGACTCAGAAATGGAAATGCACAGAACAAAAAACTCCTTTACTCACATACCTGACAAAATTCTCATCACGGTTAATTCCTGGCCTGGTCTGAAAGACTGGTACCCAAGCTCCAAAAGGGCCTCCTGAACCTCTGGCGGAGTAGCTGACAGGGAGAATAAGAAGCATCATTAAACTCTTAACACAGTGGATACTGGTTAATTGGGACACATCAGGACCGGTTCATTTGGCCCAATTAATTGGCTGCCCCAATTAGCTAAAGTTTCATGGAAATAGTTAAAGATATATAAAAAAGACAAACTACCATTTAACTGAGTAACAAATTGTGTATTTAAATGAAATACATAATGAATTAGAATACTACCAATACTACTGGTGGTAGTCCATCGTATCTAACGATGACAGGAAACCTGTGCTAGAGAGTTTTTAAATTGTAAAAGCCATTAGGGAAATTTCATTCTCTACACCTCAGAAGTCCAGGTCCAGTGTTACAAGTGTCACAACTCGGGTCTTCCCTGGTCGTAGTGAATTACCATGATTTCTTCTGAGCCTTGTCATGCCCCTCACTCTCCACGGAGCGTTGCAACTCCACCTTCCTGGCAATCGGATCTCATCTACCTAGTCTTAAGGAACTGACTTCACATGCTAGGACAGGCATGTTCCTATCTCACTGTGGTTCAAGACCTGCCAGCTACTCTCACCTGGTTTAGCCCACCTGTCGAAGCAGTATACCGGACTGTGGCCACTGTCTCATGCAAACAACTACTTGCAGCCACAGGTGAGAACTGAAAGTTCAGTGGGAACTAAAGGTAGCATTCAAGATGATTGTCGATACCTTCGAATTCTTCAGAGTTCTTAACTTCTTGAAGTACAGAAATCATTTCATTTTCACTCTCAGCCGTTTCTGGCATCTCCAAACCTCAATACTTGAAACCACAGTGAGCAAAACAGTTCTGAGTTGTCTTCCTGCCTATTTCTCCCCAACTATCAGTGACAAAAATCACTGCTTTTTGAACACAAACACATGCAACTGACGCTATTTAAAAAACTGTTAACTTCAAGCACAGTATAGCTTCTAAAAGCTACACAAGTGTGGGCAACTGACACTAGTCAGAACCTGTTATGCAGATCTCTTGCCCCAATTAAGCAGCATAGTGTCAAAAAATAAATGAAGGAATCCTGGCAATTTTCTTGATTTGTTTTTGTTAAGAGTTGTCCCAAATAAGTGGCTGTCCCAATTAATCAATGGCCTAATTAACTGGAATCCACTGAATTAGGCCATAAGACTATAAGATATCGGATCAGAAGTAGGCTACTCGGCCTATCGAGTCTACTCTGCCATTCAATCATGGGCTGTTCCAATTCTTCCAGTCATTCCCCCTACCTTGCTTTCACCCCATACCCTTTGATGCCCTGGCTAACCAAGAACCTATCTATCTCTGCCCTAAGTACACCCAATGATTTGGCTTCCACAGCCGCTCGTGGCAACAAATTCCACAGATTTACCACCCTCTGACTAAAGTAATTTCTCCGCATCTCCATTCTAAATGGACGTCTTTCAAACCTGAAGTCATGCCCTCTTGTCCTAGAATTCCCTACCATGGGAAATAACTGTCAGCTGTCACTCAGGCTAGTAGGTTTCAGTCAACACACACCAAACCTAACTTGATATCTGTGTTGAGAGATGCCAGTTAGAAAGATATAAATTAAAACGTCAGTAATTACAAAGTGTGGTCAAGGCTTGTAACATTGTTTAGCAGGTGTTCCTCAGACATTCTGGACAGTAAGTTTAGTATATGATTCATGCACTGATTCTCAACATGGGCCATACGGTCGTTTGGGCAGCGGGGGGGGGGGGGGTGTTTGTGAGAGAGAAATCTCTCTCTCTCTCTCTCCCTCTCTGCTCCTGCTTGACCCTTTCATTCCTAGGATCATTTCGTGAACATTCTCTGGACTCTCTCCAAGTACCTCCAGTACATTTTTCCTGTCTGCAGCAAGGCCAATCAGTGAGTATGCAGCAGGAGGCTGTTTACCTTCCACTGAGCTGTGCACATTATATTTATAAAATGTGATATGAAGGCTGCAGTTACTGCAGCGGGTCATCTGCCAGAAATGGCAAAACTGCAGAGAGGTGAGAACGTGTGACATCTACCACGAAAACCTCCATTAAATCCCTGATATTTATAAAACCTAAAGAAACAAAATACCTGATACATATTTTGAAAGGAAGTGCAATTTGCTTTTCTTGGTGAACTGGATAATTAGTGATGTTCAAAGTTAGTTTCCTCAGCTCTGGGAGAAAGCAATGTTGTTTTTAATTGGATTTCCCACCTCATATCTAGTTGAATGTGGTTTTAGTCAAGCTCTTCACCTGCTGAAGTTGTGAAAAGAGGTAATCTTTGATTATCTTTAACCAATTTGCAACCAGATATTCAAAGACTTGCTAGTTTGCATCAGTTGCAAGGATTTCACTAAATACTCAGAGTAACAATATTAAGCACTTTTTCATTACTGGTTTGAAGAATATTATATATATTATAAATAAAGTATCCTATTCAGAGGTTCAAAAGTTTTATTTTGCACATACACCTGCAATATTATATTTAACATATAATACCTATAATCAGTATCAACATAAATATTGACTAATAATTAGTACAGTTGACAAAAACAGAACTTCAGCAACTAACAAAGGCTATGGAGGCCACAGAGATAAATATTCAGTGCCTATAAAAAGTATTCACCCATTCTCCTCTGAAAGTTTTCATGTTTTATTGTTTTACAACATTGAACCACAGTGGATCTAATTTGGCTTTTTTGACCCTGATCAACAGAAGGACTCTTTTGTGTCAAAGTGAAAACAGATTTCTACAAAGCAATCTAAATTAATTACAAGTATAAAACACAAAATAATTAATTGCATAAGTATTCATCCCCCCACACACCAAATTGTCACTAGTGCAGCCAATTGGTTTTATATGTCACATAATTAGTTAAATGGAGATCTGTTTTCAGAGACCTCTGTGCAGTCAAAGAAATACATTCGATTGTAGTAAAGATACACCTGTATCTGGAAGATCCAGCTGCTGGTGAGTCAGTATCCCGGCAAAACTACACCACGAAGACAAAAGAACACTCCAAGCAATTCCGCAGAAAGGTTATTGAGAAGCACAAGTTTTGAGACGGATACAAAAAATTTTCCAAGTCACTGAATATCCCTTGGAGTACAGTTAAGTCAGTTATTGAGAAATGGAAAGAATATGGCACAGCTGTAAATCTGCCTAGAGCAAGTTGTCCTCAAAAACTGAGTGAATGTGCAAGAAGGGGACTAGCGAAGGAGGCCACAAGAGACCGTTGACAGCTCTGGAGGAGTTACAAGCTTCAGTAGCTGAGATGGTTGCCTGGGTGGTTCACCAGTTGCAGCTTGATGGGAGAGTGGCAAAGAGAAAGCCACTGTTGAAAACAACTCACATGAAATCTCGGTTAGAATTTGCCTGAAGGCATGTGGGAAACTCTGAAGTCAACTAGAAGAAGGTTCTATGGTCTGATGAAACCAAAATTGAGCATTTTAGCCATCAGATTAAACACAACATTTGGCATAAGCCAAACACCACACATCATCAAAAACACACCATCCTTACCGTGAAGCATGGTGGTGACTGCATCACGCTGTGGGGATGCTTCACTGCAGCAGGCCCTGGAAGGCTTGTGGAGGTAGTGGGTAAAATGAATGCAGCAAAATACAAGGAAATCCTTAAGAAAAACCTGATGCCGTCTGCAAGAGAACTGTGTCTTGGTTGAAGATCTGTTTTCCAGCAAGACAATGATCCCCAGCATAAAGTCAAAGCTACTCAGTTATGGCTTAAAAACAACAAAGTTGTTAGCCTGGAGTGGCCAAATCAGAGTCCAAAACTCAATCCAATTGCAAATTTGAGGGCTGTTCACTCACAATCCCCATGCAATCTGACATAGCTTGAGCAGTTTTATAAAGAATGGGGAAAATTGCAGTGTCCAGATGTGCAAAGCTGATAGAGACCTATCCACACAGACTCAAGGTTGTAATTGCAGCCAAAAGTGCATCTACTAAATAATGACTTGAAGGGGTTGAATACTTACGCAGTCATTTATTTT
Organism: Hemitrygon akajei; assembly: GCF_048418815.1. Taxonomy (NCBI): domain Eukaryota; kingdom Metazoa; phylum Chordata; class Chondrichthyes; order Myliobatiformes; family Dasyatidae; genus Hemitrygon; species Hemitrygon akajei. The sequence goes on along the minus strand of NC_133131.1, from coordinate 171,805,262 downwards.
GTGTTTTATATTTGTAATTTAGATCACTTTGTAGAGATTTCTGTTTTCACTTTGACCACAAAAGTCTTTTTCTATTGATCAGTGTCAAAAAAAAAGCCAAATTAAATCCACTGTGATTCAATGTTACAAAACAATAAAACATGTAAAGGGGGTGAATACTTTTTATAGGCTCTGTAAGTCACTTGGGCCATGAGCAGAAAAAAGATTGAGAACCACTAGTTTAATGTCATTTCCAGTGCACAAGTGTAAAGGAGAATGAAATAATTGTTACTCCTAATCTGATGCAGCACAAAAGAAAAAAACACAATGAGATAAAGAACACAATAAATATAAATACATAAGACAGTGTATATACAGGTTGATCTTATGTTCATAAAGTGATGCTAAACATAACAGTGCCTGTCCATGAGTGACTTTCACAGAAAATGATAAAATAGTGTGGTGGGATGGGTTAGTGGGTGCAAGTGTCAATTAGCCTTACTGCTTCGGGAAAGTAACTGGTTTTCAGTCTGGTTTAAAGTTCTCAGGCTGTTTCCAAGATACCTATACGTTATCAAATATTTAATAAAAACATCAAACATCTTGCTCCCTATGTGAAAATCATAGAGACTCCGTGTAATGGCATAGTTACAGGATATAAAATGCATGGGGAATTAACAGACGACTAATAATGAAAGGGAATTTCTGCAAATTGGCCCTTAGGCCCACCAAGACTGCGCCAATTATAACTAATCATTAAGACCATAACACCATGACATAGTAGCAGTATTAGGCCATTCAGCCCATTGAGTCTGCTCTGTCATTCCACCATAGTTGATTTATTATCCCCCTCAACCACATTCTCCTGCTTTCTTCCTGTAACTTTTGACACCCAACTAATCAAGAACATATCAACCTCCATTTTAAGTATACCAATGACTTGGCCTCCTCTGCTGTCTACAGCAATGAATTCCACAGGTTCGCACCCTCTAGCTAATGAAATTCCTCCTCAGATCTGTTCTAAATGGACATCCCTCTATTCTGAGACTGTAGGCCCCCACTACAGGAAACATCCTCTCCACGTCCATTCTATCTAGGCCTTTCAATATTCAATAGGTTTTAATAAGATCCCTCCTCATTCTTCTAAACTGCAGCAAGTACAGGCCCAGACACTCCAAACACTCCTCATACAGTAACCCTTTCAATCCTAGGATCATTTCGTGAACATTCTCTGGACTCTCTCCAAGTACCTCCAGTACATTTTTTTTAAAAGGGCCTCACGTCTTAATAAGCTGGTAAGGAAGGCGGGCTCTGTCGTGGGCAAAGTACTGGAGAGTTTAACATCGGTAGCTGAGCGAAGGGCGCTGAGTAGGCTACGGTCAATTATGGATAACTCTGAACATCCTCTACATAGCACCATCCAGAGACAGAGAAGCAGTTTCAGCGACAGGTTACTATCGATGCAATGCTCCTCAGACACGATGAAGAGGTCAATACTCCCCAATGCCATTAGGCTTTACAATTCAACCGCCAGGACTTAAGAACTTTTTAAAAGCTATTATTAATGCTTTTTGAGATAGTGATCTAGATGCATATCATATTTTTTACTGAGTTAAATATTGTATGTAATTAGTTTTGCTACAAGAAGTGTATGGGACATTGGAAAAAAGTTGAATTTCCCCATGGGGATGAATAAAGTATCTATCTATCTATCTATCTATCAAAGCTGCTCATAATACTCCGTGTATTTATTCCATCACACTAATCCCATTTATCCTTCTCACATTCTCATCAATTCCTCCCAGACTCTAATACTCACCTACACACCGGAGGTAATTCACAGCATCCAGTTAACCTACCTATGGGGGGTGGGAAGAGTGCATGCAAGGTAGCTAGCGGCTAACATAATGATTTACGGTGCCAGTGATCAGTGATCCAGGTTCAATTCCAAATGCTGTCTTTAAGGAGTCTGTATATTTTCCCCATTTCCTCCAGTTTGATTCCACATTCCAAAGACATACAGGTTAAGGTTAGTAAGTTGCGGGCATGCTATGTTGGTTCTGGAAGCAAGGTGATACTTTCAGGCTGCCCCAAGCACATCTTGGACTGTACACATGTGACAAAAAAAATCTAATCTTTACCAACCTGTCCATCTTTGGGATGTGGCAACAAACCAGGGCATTTGAAAAAAACACATACAGTCAGAAAGTGAATGTGTAAAGTTCACACAGACAGCTCAAAATGACAATTGATCCCATGTCTCTGGCACTGTGAAGTCGTGGTTTTATTAACTGTGCCATTGTACTGCCCAATCTTAACAGCTCCTGAGGTGGGATTGGCCAGCACTGCAGTTACTTCTCATTAAAGCCTCCATTTATAAAACCAAGCTGAAGGGAAGACAGCTGGGGTGTGCTGTGTAGCTAATATTTCAGTATTAGTTCAGTAATCTTGCAATTGTCTTCTCCAGGAAACAGAGTCCACCTCTGCACTTATGCTGCTGCTGTTAGTGGAACAAGTCAGACTCACATTCCCAGCCCTGCTGTTTTTCTTCCAATTAATCTAGTGTTCTGAAGTTACTAAATATAACAGTAGCAATAAGGTATTTTTAAAACAAGCCTGAGATGGCTATTGGCCAGTTGAAGATCAGTGAAGTTCGTGTGTAGTGTGATCACATTGCAGTGCGATGACGTGTGCAATTCACACATTAACCCATAATGAATTATTTAAATGAACAAGAATGCTTAATCAACCAAAAAATATATAAACATACATACAAGATTACTCAAATATTACAGAGGCAGTGGATACAACAGCACTGAGTTATGGTCTGTAGGGCGGGAAGGGTTGGAAAGAGAACTGCAGCAACTGGAAGCTGACACTCTCCATATTTCTGATTGAGGAAGTGAGACCATCTATTTCTCCCAGCACAGCCCGCTTACAAACTCCAGACTAATCTTTCAGAGCAAATCTACTACTTAACCTCATTCAGTCAGTGACGACACCAGGATTTAGTCCCTGAGCTTCCTGTGCTTTAGGAAATGGATTTTGAATTTAAAATAAACATAATTAATGAGACAGAAGTGTGTTTGAAACAATTGCACTTGAATAATAAACACAGGATTTTGGAAATCCACAGTAACACAAACAAACTGCTAGAGGAACTTCACAGGTCAGGCAGCATCGATGGAAGGGAATGAACAGCTGATGTTTCGGGCTGACAGCCCTATCAGGTGAGCTAGGGGTGTGTAAAGCTATTAAAGCGTCAGCTGCGAGATCAGGGTTCAATTCCTGCTGCCGTCTGTACACAGTCTGTACATTTTCCTCCTGGTGCTCCAGTTTCTTTTCACATTCCAAAGAACATAATAACATAAGCAATAGGAGCAGGAGTAGGTCACCCGACCCATCGAGCCTGCCCCGCCATTCGATAAGATCATGTCTGATCTGTCTGTAAACTCAGCTCCATCTACCTGCCTTTTCCCCATCACCCTTAATTCCCCTACTATGTAAAAACCCAACTAACTGTATCTTACATATATTTAGTGAAGAAGCCTCAACTGCTTCCCTGGGCAGAGAATTCCACAGATTCACCACTCTCTGGGAAAAAGTTTCTCCTTATCTCCATCCTAAATCTTCTCCCCTGAATCTTGAGGCAATGTCCCTTAGTTTTAGTCTCACCTAGCAATGGAAACAACTTTCCTACTTCTATCTTATCTATCCCTTTCAAAATTTTGTATGTTTCTATAAGATCCCCTCTCATTCTTCTGAATTCCAGAGAGTACAAACCCAGGCGACTCAACCTCTCCTAAGTTAACCCCTTCATCTCTGGAATCAACCTGGTGAACCTCCTCTGCACCGCCTCCAAAGCCAGTATATCCTTCCTCAAGTATGGAGACCAGAACTGCACGCAGTACTCCAGGTGCGGCCTCACCAGTACCCTGTATAGTTGCAGCATGACCTCCCTGCTCTTGAATTCAATCCCTCTAGCAATGAAGGCCAACATTCCGTTTCCCTTCTTATTAACTGTTGTACCTGCAAGCCAACTTTTTGCAATTCATGAACAAGCACTCCCAAATCCTTCTACACAACAGCATGCTGCAATCTTTCACCATTTATATAATAATCCGCTCTTCTATTATTCCTTCCAAAGTGGATGATCTCGCATTTACCAATGTTATATTCCATCTGCCAGACCTTGGCCCACGCACTTAACCTATCTATATCCCTCTGCAAACTCTCCACATCCTCTGTACAATTTGCTTTTCCACTCAGTTTAGTGTCATCAGCAAATTTTACTACGCTACACTCAGTCCCCTCTTCCAAATCATCACAGTGTAAATAATAAACAGCTGCGGGCCCAGCACACCCCACTCACCACTGACTGCCAACCAGAGAAACACCCATTTATACCAACTCTCTGCCTTCCATTGGTTAACCAATCCCCTATCCATACCAATACACTTCCTCCGATTCCATGCATCCGTATCTTATTTATAAGTCTCTTGTGCGGCACCTTATCGAACACCTTCTGGAAATCCAAGTATACGACATCCACCTGTTCCCCTCAATCCATTGCACTCATGTCCTCAAAGAACTCCAGTAAGTTTGTGAAACAGGACCTGCCCTTTCTGAATCCATGCTGCATCTGTCTAATGGAAACACTCCTTTCTAGATGCTTCACTATTTCTTCCTTAATGCCAGCTTCAAGCATTTTCCCGTCTACAGATGTTAAGCTAACTGGCCTATAGATGCCCATCTTTTGCCTACATCCTTTTTTAAAAAGTGGCGTGACATTTGCTGTCTTCCAGTCTGCTGGGACCATATAACCACATAACAATTACAGAATGGAAACAGGCCATCTCGGCCCTTCTAGTCCGTGCCGAACGCTTACTCTCACCTAATCCCACTGATCAGCACTCAGCTCGTAACCCTCCATTCCTTTCCTGTCCATATACCTATCCAATTTTTTTTTTAAATGACAATATTGAACCTGCCTCTACCACTTCTACTGGAAACTTGTTCCACACAGCTACTACTCACTGAGTAAAGTTCCCCCTCGTGTTACCCCTAAACTCTCAACTCATGTCCTCTTGTTTGAATCTCTCTTACTCTCAATGGAAAAAGCCTATCCACGTCAACTCGATCTATTTTAAATACTTCTATCAAGTCCCCCCTCAACCTTCTACACTCCAAAGAATAAAGACCTAACGTGTTCAACTTAGGTGCTGAAACCCAGATAACATTCTAGTAAATCTTCTCTGTACTCTCTCTATTTTGTTGACATCTTTCCTATAATTTGGTGACCAGAACTGTACACAATACTCCAAATTTGGTCTCACCAATGCCTTGTACAATTTTAACATTACATCCCAACTCCTATACTCAATGCTTTGATTTATAAAGGCCAGCATACCAAAAGCTTTCTTCACCACCCTATCCACATGAGATTCCACCTTCAGGGAACTATGTACCATTATTCCTAAGTGACTCTGTTCTACTGCATTCCCCAATGCCCTACCATTTACCATGTATGTCCTATTTTGATCAGTCCTACCAAAATGTAGCACCTCACACTTATCAGCATTAAACTCCATCTGCCATTTTTCAGCCCACTCTTCTAACTGGCCTGGCCTAAATCTCTCTGCAAGCTTTGAAAACCTACTTCATTATCCACAACGCCACCTATCTTAGTATCATCTGCATACTTACTAATCCAATTTACCACCCCATCATTCAGATTATTAATGTATATGACAAACAACATTGGACCCAGTACAGATCCCTGAGGCACACCACTAGTCACCAGCCTCCAATCTGACAAAGTTATCCACCACTACTCTCTGGCATCTCTCACCCAGCCACTGTTGAATTCATTTTACTACTTCAATATTAATACCTAACGATTGAACCTTCCTAACTAACCTTCCGTGTGGAACCTTGTCAAAGGCCTTACTGAAGTCCACATGGACAACATCCACTGCTTTACCCTCGTCAACTTTCCTCGTAACCTCTTCAAAAAATTCAATAAGATTTGTCAAACATGACCTTCCATGCACAAATCCATGCTGACCGTTCCTAATCAGACCCTGTCTATCCAGATAATTATATATACCATCTCTAAGAATACTTTCCATTAATTTACTCACCACTGACGTCAAACTTACAGACCGATAATTGCTAGGTTTACTCTTAGAACCCTTTTTAAACAATGGAACCACATGAGCAATACAGCAATCCTCCGGCACCATCCTCGTTTCTAATGACATTTGAAATATTTCTGTCAGAGCACCTGCTATTTCTACACTAACTTCCCTCAAGGTCCCAGTGAATATCCTGTCAGGACCCGGAGCCTTATCCACGTTTATATTCTTTAAAAGCGCCAGTACTTCCTCTTCTTTAATCACCATAGTTCCCATAACTACCCTACTTATTTCCCTTACCTTACACAATTCAACATCCTTCTCATTAGTGAATACCGATGAAAATAAATTGTTCAAAATCTCCTCCAACTCTTTTGGCTCCACACATAGCTGTCCCCTCTGATTTTCTAAGGGACTAATTTTATCCCTCACTATCCTTTTGCTATTAATATAACTGTAGAAACCCTTTTGATTTATTTTCACCTTACTTGCCAAAGCAACCTCATATCTTCTTTTAGCTTTTCTAATTTCTTTCTTAAGATTCTTTTTACATTCTTTATATTCCTCGAGCACCTCATTTACTCCATGCTGCCTATATTTATTGTAGATCTCTCTCTTTTTCTGAACCAAGTTTCCAATATCCCTTGAAAACCTTGGCTCTCTCCAACTTTTAACCTTTCCTTTCAACCTAACATGAACATTAAGATTCTGTACCATCAAAATTTCACCTTTAAATGACCTCCATTTCTCTATTACATCCTTCCCATAAAACAAATTGTCCCAATCCACTCCTTTCGCACCTCCTCAAAGTTAGCCTTTCTCCAATCAAAAATCTCAACCCTGGGTCCAGACCTATCCTTCTCCATAATTATATTTAAACTAATGGCATTGTGATCACTGGACCCAAATTGCTCCCCAACGCAATCTATATGTGGAAAATTAAAATCTCCCACAATCACAACCCTGTGCTTACTACAAATATCTGCTATCTCCTTGCAAATTTGCTCCTCCGATTCTCGCTCCCCATTAGGTGATCTATAATACACCCCAATGTGTTACTACGCCTTTCCCATTCCTCAATCACCCAAATATTCTCCCTAGACGAGCCCTCTAATCTATCCTGACAAAGCACCGCTATAATATTTTCTCTGACAAGCAATGCAACACCTTCCCCTCTTGCCCCTCCATTTCTATCAGACCTGAAGCAACAAAATCCAGGAATATTTAGTTGCCAATCACACCCCTCCTGCAACCATGTTTCACTAATAGCTACAACATCATATTTCCAGGTATCAATCCATGCTCTAAGCTCATCCACCTTTCTTACAATGCTCCTAGCATTAAAATAAATGCATTTAATAAATTCTCCACCTCTTACTCTCTTTTATCCCTAACGGTGCAAAGAACTTTACTATCTTCTTTTTCTTCCTTCTCCCCTACATCTTCGGTCTGAGCGCTCCCCTTCTCTATCACCTGCCTATCCTCCCTCACGCACTGTCTACAAGCTTTCTCTATTTGTGAATTAACCTCCTCTCTCCTAGTTTCTTCAATTTGATTCCCACCCCCCCCAACCATTCTAATTTAAAGTCTCCCCAGTAGCTTTAGCAAATCTCCCCGCCAGGATATTGGTCCCCCTAGGATTCAAGTGCAACCCGTCCTTTTTGTACAGGTCACTCCTGCCCCAAAAGAGGTCCCAATGATCCAAAAACTTGAATCCCTGCCCCTTGCTCCAATCCCTCAGCCACGCATTTAACCTCCACTTCATTCCATTCCTACTCTCACTGTCACGTGGCACAGGCAGTAATCCCGAGATTACTACCTTTGTGGTCCTTCTTCTCAACTCCCTTCCTAACACCCTATATTCTCCTTTCAGGACCTCTTCCCTACCTATGTCATTGGTACCTATATGTACCATGACCTCTGGCTCCTCACCCTTCCACTTCAGGATATCTTGGACACAATCAGAAACATCCCAGACCCTGGCACCAAGGAGGCAAACTACCATCCGGGTCTCCTGACTGCGTCCACAGAATCACCTATCTGACCCCCTAACTATCGAGTCCCCTATTACCACTGCCTTCCTCTTCCTTTCCCTACCCTTCTGAGCTACAGGGCCGGACTCTGTGCCAGAGGCACGTGACCTGCCTAGAGTCTAGAGAATTTTGGTAAATGATTACCAACTCGTCTACTATAATCTCCGTCAATTCCCTCACCACCCTGGGATGCACCCCATCAGAACCAGGGGACTTCGCTACCTTCAGGCATTACTATCTCTTTAGTGACAGTGATTTTATCGAGGTCCTCACCTCCCATTTTGTCCATAACATTGTTCTTTGGTATATTAGACGTGTCCTCCACCGTGTAGACTGACACAAAACAGTCATTCAATGCCTCAGCCATTTCCTTATCACCCAATATCAATTTCCCCTTCTCGTCTTCCAAGGGATCTACGTTGACTTTAGCCACCCTCTTCCGCTTTATATATTTGCTCTCTGTGCTAATTTACTTCCATACTCTACCTCCCCTTTCCTTATTTGTTGTTCTTTGTTGCTTTTTAAAGTTTTCCCAATCCTCTAGTCTCCCACTACTCTTCGCAACTTTGTACACATGAGCTTTTAATTTGATACTATCTTTTATTTCCTTAGTTATCCAAGGCTGGCTCTCCCCACACTTACAGTCCTTACTTTTGACTGGGATACACTTTTTTTGAGCACTGTGAAAAATCTCTGTGAAAGTATTCCACTGTTCCTCAACTGTCGTACCAATGGGAGCCTGTGCTCCCAATCCACATTAACCAACTCCTCCCTCATCTTGTTGTAGTCTTCCTTGTTCAAGCATAATACACTAGTTTTAGATCTATTTCATCCTCCATCTGTATGCGAAATTCAATCATACTATGATCATTCTTTCCAAGAGGATCCCTGACTGCAAGATCGTTAATTTACCTGTCTAATTGCACAGGACTAGATCTAAGATAGCATTTTCCCTTTAGGTTCACTAACATACTGCTCAAGAAAGCCATCACAGATGCATTCCATGAAGTCCTCCTCAAGACTTCCTTGACCAACCTGATTCACCCAATCTATGTGTAAGTTAAAATCCCCAAGACAACTGCCGTTCTGCTTTTACAAGCTTCAGTTATTTCTTGATTATGTAATCGCCTCTGCCACTGCAATATTTTTATTAGGTAGCCTGTTGACAATTCCCACCAGTGATTTTTTCCCTTTACTATTCTTAATCTCTATCCAAATGCACTCAACATTCTGCTCTGTAGATCTTGTATCGTCTCTCACAATTGCCCTGATCTCATCCTTAATTAAGAGCGCCACCCCACCTCCTTTGCGTTCCTGTCTATCTTTCCGTATTACCTGATACCCTTGGATATTTAATTCCAGTCATCTCCACTTTGCAACCAGGTTTCTGTAATGGCCACTAAATCATATGCCTTGGTACTGATCTGTGCCACAAGTTCGCTAACCTTGCTTCTAATACTACGGGCGTTTAGATAAAGTGCCCTTGTACTCACTGTCCTTTTAGAATCTAGTGACCCATGTGATTTTTGTGTTTTACTTTTATGCACTCTACTCTTACCTTATTCTTCACTAACTCTAGCTTTGGTCTCTGCATCACTTCCCTCTTCTTTTCTGTGTTGGTTCCCATTCCCCTGCCATATTAATTTAAAACTTCCCCAACAGCACCAACAAACAATCTCCCTAGGACATTGATCCGGGCCCTGCCCAGAAGCAGACCGTCTGGATGGTACTGGTCCCACCTCCCCCAGAAGTGGTTCCAATGCCCCAAGAATCTAAAACCCTCCCTGCTGCACCACTTCTCAAGCCACATATTCATTCCAGTTATCCCGCTATTCCAAATTTGGCTATCATGTGGCACCAGTAATAATCCTGAGATTATTACCTTTGAGGTCCTACTCTTTAATTTATCTCCTAGCTCCCTAAATTCAGCTTGTAGAACCCCATCCCACTTTCTTCCTATCTCTTTAGTATCTACGTGCACCACGACAAGCTGGCTGCTCACTCTCCCCTTTCAGAATGCCCTTCAGCCTCTCTGAGACATCTCTGACCCTTGTACCCGGGAGGCAACACACCATATGGGAGTCCCGTTTGCAGCCACAGAAACTCCTCTCTATTCCCCTTACCATGGAATCCCCTACCACAACTTCTCCACCACTCTTTTTCTTGCCCTCTTGCGCAGCAGAGCCACCCACGGTGCCATGATCCTGGCTACTGCTGCCTTCACCTGATGAGCCATCTCCCCCAACAGACTCCAAAGCGGTATATCTGTTTTGGAGGGAGATGACCACAGAAAACTCCTGTACTACTTTCCTGCTACTACTCTTCCTGTTGGTCACCCATTCCCTACCTTTCCTTAGATCCTTAAACTGCGGTGTGACCAACTCACTAAATGTGCTATCCACAACATTTTCAGGATCTCGGATATAGTTAGGGTTAGTGAGTTCTGAGCATTGGCAAGTGAAGAACTGCAAACCTTGCAAGCTGCCCAGCACAATCCTCATTGATTTGATTAAATGCAAACAATGCATTCCAGTGTTTCAACATACTTGTGACAAAATAAAGCCTTTTGCCTATAAGTCAAAAGGTAGTTTTATCAAAGCCTGTCGATGCTTTGGAAGGAGCTGAGGACAGATTCCCTCATCAGAATTTAACCAGTATCTTCATTAAATGATACAGCGTTTGCTGTAGTCTGGATTACTATTGCATAACTATTGAATGTAATATCCTGGCCACATTTAAACCAACACTAATCATCACACAAATACTGTCAGTCAGCCAGATTGTACAATTCAGAGTTAGGATTTTCCACATTTACACAAGGATCATAGGCATTATCTGGGAAGGAATTTACAGGGTAGGACTTGTACAATGAATGGAAGGGCCTTGGAGAATGTTTTGGAACAGAGGAACCAAGATGTACAAGTGCATAGTTCACTGAAAACAGCATCAGAGGTAGAAGGGGTAGTCTGGTACATTGGCCTTCATCAGTCTGGGCAATGAGAATAGGAGCTGGAAAATTATGTTGCAGCTGTACAAGACACTGATGAGGCTGCACTTGGATCACAGTGTACATTTTCAGTCTGTTATAGGTAAAATGTTATCAAAGCAGAAAGATGCTGAAAAGGGAGCTAGGGCTTTACTCTCTGGAGAGAAGGAGGATGAGAGGAGACATGATAGAGATATACAAGATATTAAGAGGAATAGATAGAGTGGACAGCCAGCGCCTCTTCCCCAGGGCACCACTGCTCAATACAAGAGGACATGGCTTTAAGGTAAGGGGAGGGAAGTTCAAGGGGTATATTAGAGGAAGGTTTTTTACTCAGAGAGTGGTTGGTGCATGGAATGCAATGCCTGAGTCAGTGATGGAGGCAGATACACTAGTGAAATTTAAGAGACTACTAGACAGGTATATGTTGGAATTTAAGGTGGAGGGGTATATGGGAGGCAGGGTTTAAGGGTTGGCACAACATTGTGGGCCGAAGGGCCTGTACTGTGCTGTAGTGTTCTATGTTCTAGATCTACCAGGATATTGTCTGGACTTGGGAGCCTAAGTTACAAGGAGAGGTTGAGTAGACCAGAACCTGGAACTTGGAAGACTGAGGGATGAACTGAAAGATTGTGAGGGACACAGGTAGGGTGACAGGACTTTCTTTTTCAAGAGAAAGTGGCAGGGTGCTAAACACAAGAGGGCATAGGTTTAAGATTAGAGGCAAGGGATTTAAAAGGGACATCAGGGCCAGCTTCTTCACGCAAAGGGTGGTGCCTATATGGAATGAGCTACCAGCAATAACAGTTGAGGCAGGTACATTAGCAATATTTAAAAGCCATTGAGATAAGTATAGGAGTTTAGAGGGCTATGGGCCAAACCTTGACTGCTTCCATGCCATATGACTCTATACCTCATTTAGATGACATACCTATAACATTTCCATCGTCTCCTAGACTGTACAAAGGTTCCACAGCTGGTGGAGCTTCTGACTGTTCAAATGAAGGACAAATGGTGTTCAAGATCACCTCAGCAGCTGGCTCCCCTGGAGCAGAGATACCTGCAATGAAAATATAACTTATACTCATGCCCGTGTCACAGCTTAATGACAAAGATTCTACATTATGCAAGAACTGAATATGCTGGAAACACACAGCAGGTCTGGTAGCACCTGTGGAAAGGGAGACAAGGTTAAAATGGAAACACAAGAGACTGCAGATGCTGGAATCTGGAGCAACAAACAGAACATTCCAGCACAGTACAGGCCCTTCAGACCACAATATCATGCTGACCCTTTAATCTACACTAGATAAAGCTAATCCTTCCCTCCTACCTATTCCTTCAAAAGTGTTGCTCCTCCAACTTGAGTGCGGACTCATCGCGGTAGTAGAGGAGGCCTTGGACTGACATGTCGGAGTGGGAATAGGAAGGAATTAAAACGGGTGGTCACTTTTTCTGGCAGATAGAATGTGGGTGCTCGGCAAAGTGGTCTCCCAATCTCCGTCAGGTCTCACCAATACACAGGAGGCCACACCAGGGCACCAGATACAGTCGATGACCCAAAAAGACACACAGGAGAAGTGTTGTCTCACCTGGAAGGACTGCTTGATATCTAACTATTTATATAAACCATTTTTTTATTGGTGTGGAATGCTGTTTCAAGAATACAGAATAATCACCTTTAATGTGAATGGGTTACAGAACCCAATCAAAAGGAGTAAGGCTATAGCTAAAATGAAGAGAGAAAAGCAAGAAATAATTTTTTAGCAAGAAACTCACCTTTCAAAGATTAAACATGAGAAGTTACGCAAAATGGGATTTAAAAATTGTTATTACTCTTCTTTTGAGAGGGGAAACACAAGGGGTGTTGCAATATTAATCTCAAATAAAGTAAATTTCTGGTTTTCCTCACAGATTACAGACAAAGAAGGGCATTATTTACTGGTGAAGGATTTTATTGATCATAAAGAAGTTACTCTACTGAATGTTTAGACCACCAGGAAATGATAACACAGCTGATTAAGAAGGTTTTTAATATGATAGCTATGGAAACATCTGGTGCGGTGATGTGGGGGGGGGGGGGAACTGGAATATTCAATTACATCCTTCCCTGGACTCCTCCAATAGAACAAAAAAGATAAACCAGAAACATTACATGTCAAGAAACTGCACAAAGAAATAGGCATGACAGATATATGGAGAGAGTTACATCCACTTGATAGATGGTTCACCTTTTTTTTTCACCCCCACTCTGTGTACTCGAGAATAGATTTTTTTAAATGTTTAGTTCAGAGAAACACAGGATTATAAAATGCGATATAGGGGTATGAGACATCTCTGACCACGCAGGGGTTTACTTAACATTACATTTAGACAACAAACCCAAAGGTACCTTGTGGAGACTTAATACCAGTCTTTTGAATGATCCCCTATGTTTAAAATAACTAAAGGAAGAATTTGAAGATTATATGATATATAATGATAATGGAATGGTGTCCCCAGCACTCTGTGGGATGCTGTTATTAGGGGTAAACTCATAAAGTGGTCAGCTCAGAAGAAAAAGGAAAAAGAGGAACAAATCAAGGATCTGATTGAAAAATTACAGTTTTTGAAGAGTAAGCATATGGAGTATAATGACAGTAATGTCTTGAATCAAATTTTGGATACAAAACAAATTCTAAATAATATTTATCAAAGTGAAGTTGAGAAGAGAGCCAAGTTTGTTAAACAAAATTTCTATGAGAATGGTCCCAAATCTATTAAATTATTTGCATGGAGAATATGTAAACAACAGGCTGAGAGATCTATACATAAGGTGAAAGACCCCCAGACTAACAAGATGCTTCATAAATTGGAAGACATTCAAAAATCTTTCGACATGTACTACACAATGTTATACGCTCAGCCCAAAGCTGCAGAGTTAGCAGACATATCTAATTTCTTAACGTCCTTAGATTTACCATCAGTAGGAACAGAGCAAAATAGATTAATAACTCAGGAGATAACAGAAGAAGAAATAGGTAAGGCTATATCAGCATTAAAAACAAATAAAATCTCAGGTGCTGATGGCTATCCAGCAGAATGGTACAAAACTTTCAAAGAGATAATAATACCAATACTTAAGAAATGTTTTAATTATGTTCTCGGAGGAGGGGAGACTCCATTATCCTGGAATCAATAAATAATTTCAGTAATTCCTAAAAGTGGTAAGGATTGGACTGAATGCAGTTCCTATAGGCCCATATCTGTTCTAAACATAGTTTATAGATTATTTGCATCAATATTAGTAAAAAGATTGGAAAATATAATTCCAGATCTAACTGACACAGATCAAACCGGTTTTGTAAAAAGTAGGCAAATCCAGGACAATGTGAGACGGGCCCTTCATCTCATTGACCATATGAGCAATGATAACCTGGAATCTGTCGTTATTAGCCTTGATGCTGAAAAGGCCTTTGACTCGGTACGATGGGAATATCTCTTCTTGGTACTTAAGCTGTTTGGGCTTTAATAATCAGGTAGTTGGATGTCTGAAATCTTTATATTCTTCCCCTACAGCCAGAATTAAAATAAATCGGAATTTATCTAAAACAATATTTCTTGAAAGGGGATGTCGACAAGAGTGCCCCCTAAGCCCCATGCTTTTCACTCTTTTTATCGAGCCATTGGCCCAGGCAATTAGAGAAGACAAGATTATAACAGGTGTACTGATCAGAGATACAGAATATAAGATTTGTTTATATGCGGTTGACATTCTCGTGACTCTTACCAATCCCAATGCAGGTTTGCCTCAATTATTATCCCTGCGGAAAGAATTCGGTTCCTACTCTGGCTATAAATTAAACTTACATAAAACCCAAACTTTAAATTTTAATTACGAACCACAAGAAAACATTTACAGAATGAGTAAATTCAAACGCAAAGGTAATATTATTAAATACCTAGGAGTGCAAATACCTGAAGACTTGTCTATTATCTACGAACATAATTATATTCCCATAACAGTTGATATTAAGGCAGACTTAAATAGATGGTCATTGCTGCCAATGAATATGTATAATCAAATAGAAGCCAGAAAGATGAATGTATTACCTAGATTGCTCCTTCATTTTCAACCATTGCCTGTTGAAGTACCTTTTAAGCAATTTAATGAATGGAAAAGAATGATTTCAACATTTATTTGGGGAAAACAGAAACCAAGAATTAGATTTCAGACATTACAGCTGCCTAAGGATAGAAGAGGATTTGCGGTGCCTTGCTTTGAAGACTTATAGAGCAGCAGAGCTGTGCAGTCTGGTCTGTTGGTGTGACCCTAATTGTGAGGCAAAGGGTAAGGATTTAGAACAAAGTCTAATAAATATCCCTCTCCAATCTTTACTGGGGGATAAAACACTCCCAAAGAAGCATTTAAATAAACTGACTAAGTGGACAACAGTCCCTCTAAACATCTGGTATGAAGAATTTAAAGACCCAAAATTGGAAAGAAATGTAAGAATACTACATTGGGTGGCACGTGACACAGAATTCCTTCCAGCACAATTGGATGGTAGATTTACACATTGGACAAGTAAGGGAATCACCTCATACTGTGCAATGTCCTCCATTAAGGGTTTGGAGTCCTTTCAGCAACTCACAGAAACATATCACTTAGAGAAACAACACTTCTTTACATATATTCAACTAAGACAATATTTTAATGATAATATTAAAACAGACTTAACCCTTTCCCTCCAATATTAAAACTATTGGAGAGAAAGGGTTAAGTCTGATTAATATATTCATTGATGTGTATAAAGGTAATATTAAAAAGAAACTGATAACCAGGATTTACTCGATTTTACAATCTAACAGGGGTCTCTCCACAATGTATGTTAAATCAAAATGGGAGAAAGAAGCCAACATAAAACTGAGAGATTGGCTAAACATATGCAAAACACATTCGACTACTTCAAGCTCAGGCCTGTGGAGGGAATTCACCTGGAAGAATACCTTAAGATTTTTCAAAACGCCAAAAATAAAGAAGTTACAAAGTAACAGACCTGAACAAGGTCAATGTTGGAGAATGTGTGATAATATGTTGGCTGATCATTTTCATATTTTCTGGGAGTGTCCAAAGATTTTATCTTATTGCTTAGATGTAGTAACAGAGATAAGGTCAATAATCAGCCCAGAGATTAATTTTGACTTTAACGTTATTTATTTGGGTAATGTACCAAATGGGCTCAAAAAACATGAAAGATATTTGTTACAAATACTACTAGCAGCCAGTAAGAAAGCGATTACCAGGAAATGGCTATGCAAAGAGTCTCCTACGGTCCTGGAATGGATAGAAATAGTTCAAGAAATTTATGTTATGGAGCAATTGACTTTCTCACTGAGACATGCTACTAAAAATCTGAAAGATACTGGGAAAATTGGACATTTTATTTGAGCCTGAAATGACTTCTTCACTGTACATTTATTTGGTTTGAAGAACTTTGTTTTATTTTTTCTTATGAGGGAACCTGCAGAATGGTCTTTAAAGTTATGGATCTTAAAGTCCCCTGAGACTCTGAAGGACAATTATGGACGTAAGAGTTTGGTTAACCTTGATACAGCAATGTAACCCATTTCGCTATTCATTTTTTTCTATTATAAGATATGGATTTTACTTCACCTATGATGACCCTGTCTGTTTGTTTTTAATCCTGTTTGTTCTGTTATTGGCAAAGCAATAAAAATAAAGTTTAAAAAAAGAAAGCAAAATGGCTGAGCTTATGGGAGACAATCATCAAAAGCGTAGAAACTAATTCATCAATATTACTAACTTATCCAGGCTGCAGCATGAAGACTATTGCTAAAATAGCTAGTCAGAGGAAGGAGTTATCCTTCCCGAAACCTTTCCTAGTCAGGAGTTTAACAGATTACTTACAATTTGCTTTGATTGGCATAGTTCCAATAATACTCTAGCACTTAGCGCTCTTGAGCTTCCACAAGTAGTGGGCAACAGTTTTAGTATTTACTACCTGCCATGTGAAACTTTGATGCCTCATATCATGTAACATCTCTCGTCCACAATCTCTGCTAGCAAGCAACAGAACAGTCTCAGATGTTTTAGAATATCATGACCTGCTATTTTCGTCAAATACCACACGCCTTCTTTGGCTGAAAATAGTTGCCATTCTAATCCTGCAATTCCTCACTCAATAGCACTCTGCTCATACTTTATGAGAAAGACTGCAGTGTTACAAGAAATGCCTTGCCACGTTTCTCTTTCACATTGGCTGGATAGATTGAATATTTCTTTAGGTACTTTGTCCACTTCATAAATCAAAAGGGATGTGCCTGGAGAAATGGAAAACAAGGACACTTTTCTGTAACTTGCACAATTCAGCACAGTGAACCAGCAAGCAATGTTTGCTGAACTGAAGTGGGTAAGATTACAAAGTATAGTATTCAGCTTGAACCAGCAAAGAGGTTAAAAGACTCAAAATTTTTAAAACAAGAATTCACCAGATTTATATAATTAAATTAGGTTCATTAAAATAAATTTATTAGCTTTAGGACAATTAGCTTTGATTAATGATTAATAAAAATATTTTAATTTGCTTTATTACAGCAAATGTACATTTTCAGCACACAGCAGAGCTGATACAACACTTGATGAAAGTTGAAAGAAACTACACTATGCAGGTATCATGTTTATAATACTTGTATACTTCTATTAGGAGAATAACGTTCAATAGTTTTAAGTCACTGAACAGAGTCATCCTTTTAAATATTGCTCTGGAATATCAACTTATTGCTCTTGGAGCCCTTAGACAATGATGTTTTGTCATTTCATTTTATTTTCTTACTTAGTCTGACTTCAGTGGGTGGAAAGATGTTAGAGTTTATTATTAAGGATGAGGTTTCAGGGCATTTAGTAAACTGTCTGAGTAGCCTCCAAACTGATGGCATGAACATCAATTTCTCGAATTTCCGGTAATGACCCACCATTCCCCATTTCCCTGTCTCACCTTATCTCCTCACCTACCGGTCACCTCCCTCTGGTGCTCCGCTCCCTTCCCTTTCATCCATGGCTTTCTATCCTCTCCTGTCAGATTCCCCTTTCTCCAGCCCTTATTTCTTTCACCAATCGACTTCCCAATTCTCTGCTTCACCACCTCACCTTCCTGGTTTATCTGGGTAGAAAGCTTACCGCTGACATGCTCCCCACATGTTCTTCCAATCACCTTAAAACTGTTCCCCCTTTTATTGCCCAGTTCTGCCCAACAATCTGGAGGAACTCGGGCAAAAGAAATGAGGGTTTCAACCCCAAATGTTGACAATTCCCTTCCCTGCCTCACATAGATGCTGCTTGACCCACTGAATTCCTCCAGCAGACTGTTAACAGTTCAGGTTTGCTGAGTGTATCTAACATCTTATGCTTTAAATTTAGATTTTATTTCTGCACCTGTCTTGTCTTAATATTCTAGATTTGGGTCAATTTTAACTGTTTCAGCCTGACAAGAAATATGCTCCTAATTTTTCATTTGAATGCTATCAGCATAGTGGGGTGTGTCAGGAATGGACAGGAGGAGGAGTATAGGAAACTGATACAGGACTTTGTGATATGGTGCAACTCAAACTACCTGCGTCTCAATATCACCAAGACCAAGGAGATGGTGGTGGACTTTAGGAGATCTAGGCCTCATATGGAGCCAGTGATCATTAATGGAGAATGTGTGGAGCAGGTTAAGACCTACAAGTATCTGGGAGTACAGTTAGACGAGAAGCTAGACTGGACTGCCAACACAGATGCCTTGTGCAGGAAGGCACAGAGTCGACTGTACTTCCTAAGAAGGTTGGCGTCATTCAATGTCTGTAGTGAGATGCTGAAGATGTTCTATAGGTCAGTTGTGGAGAGCGCCCTCTTCTTTGTGGTGGCGTGTTGGGGAGGAAGCATTAAGAAGAGGGACGCCTCACGTCTTAATAAGCTGGTAAGGAAGGCGGGCTCTGTCGTGGGCAAAGTACTGGAGGGTTTAACATCGGTAGCTGAGCGAAGGGCGCTGAGTAGGCTACGGTCAATTATGGAAAACTCTGAACATCCTCTACATAGCACCATCCAGAGACAGAGAAGCAGTTTCAGCGACAGGTTACTATCGATGCAATGCTCCTCAGACAGGATGAAGAGATCAATACTCCCCAATGCCATTAGGCTTTACAATTCAACCGCCAGGACTTAAGAACTTTTTAAAAGCTATTACTAATGCTTTTTGAGATAGTGATTTAGATGCATATCATATTTTTTACTGAGTTAAGTTTTGTATGTAATTAGTTTTGCTACAACAAGTGTATGGGACATTGGAAAAAAAAAGTTGAATTTCCCCATGGGGATGAATAAAGTATCTATCTATCTATCTATCTATCATACAAGCTGATCCAAATGTATTTTA
Source organism: Hemitrygon akajei (assembly GCF_048418815.1). Lineage (NCBI taxonomy): Eukaryota > Metazoa > Chordata > Chondrichthyes > Myliobatiformes > Dasyatidae > Hemitrygon > Hemitrygon akajei. The sequence continues at coordinate 171,785,710 of NC_133131.1, read as the reverse complement.
TATCATCTCCCTGACAATACATGAAGAATTACAACACAAAGACCAGAAACAGAAGTGGATTGGTGGGAAATTGGGAGATTTCCAGAATGTCCCCATAAAACGTTCAGTAGCAGAATTCCTGTGGGATTTGTATAACCAGTCTGGCTGTGAATCCTACTGAATCCACTTTTCAGAAGGATGACAGGGAACCTCATAGAAACTTCAGGCCTACAAGTTTGCAAACTTGTGGGCCTGAAGATAGGCAAGTCCTTTGGTTGTGACAGAATGCATCCCAGACTACTGAAAGAAATGGCAGAAGTTATAGTAGAGCCTTTGGTGATGATTTACCAAAATTCTCTGGACTCTGGGCATGTCCTGGTGGATTGGAAGATGGCGAATGTCACGCCATGGTTTAAAAAGGATGTAAGTAAAAGGCAGGTAACTATAGGCCAGTTCGTTTAACATCTGTAGTTGGGAAAATGCTTGAAGTTATCATTAAAGAAATAGCGAGGCACCTGGAAAGAAATGAATCCATCAGGCAGACAAAGCATGGATTCAGCAAAGGCAGGTCCTGGTTAACAAACTTATGGGAGTTCTTTGAGGATATAATGAGGGCAGTGGATAGAGGGGAACAGATGGACGTTACTTACTTGGATTTCCAGAAAGCATTCGATAAGGTGCCACATAGAAGACTTATCCAGAAGTTATGGATGCATAAAGTTGGGGGTGATGTATTAGCATGGATAGAGGATTGGTTAACTAAGAGAAAACAGAGAGTTGGGATACATGAGTGGCAATCAGTGATGAGCAGTGTGCCACAAGGGGTCGTTGCTGGGCTCACAAGTGTACACAATATACTGTACATTAACGATCTGGAGGAGGGGACCAAGTGTAGTGTATCTAAACCTGCTGATGATACTAAATTGAGTGGAAAAGCAAATAGTGCAGAAGACAGGGAGAGGTTGCAGAGGGATATAGATAGGTTAAGTGAGTGGGCAAGGGTCTGGCAGATGGAGTACAATGTTGGTAAATGTGAGGTCATCCACGTGGAAGGAAAAATGAAAGAGCAGATTATTATATAAACGGTAAAAAATTGCAGCATGCTGCTGTGCAGAGGGACTTGGGAGTGCTTATGCATGAATCACAAAAGGTTGGTTTTACAGGTGCAGCAGGCTTTCAAAAAGGAAAATGGAATGTTGGCCTTCATTGCTAGAGGAATTGAATTTAAGAGCAGAGAGGTTATGCTGCATCTGTACCGGATACTGGTGAGGCCACACCTGGAGTACTGTGTGCAGTTCTGGTCTCCTTACTTGAAGAAGGATATACTGGCTTTAGGGGCGATGCGGAGGAGGTTCACTAGGTTGATTCCAGAGATGAGGGGGTTAGATTATGAGGAGAGATTGAGTCGTCTGGGACTGTACTCGCTGGAATTCAGAAGAATGAGAGGAGATCTTATAGAAACATATAAAATTATGAAAAGGATAGATAAGATAAAGGCAGTAAAGTTGTTTCCACGGATAAGTGAGGCTAGAACTAGGGGACATAGTCTCAGGATTTGCGGGAGTAGATTTAGGCCGGACATGAGGAGGAACTGATTTTCCCAGAGAGTGGTGAATCTGTGGAATTCTCTGCCCAATGAAGCAGAGCAGGCTGCCTCAGTAAATATATTTAAGACAAGTTTGGATAGATTTTTGAATAGTAGGGGAATTAAGGGTTATGGGGAAAAGGCAGGCAGGTGGAGATGAGTCCATGGTCAAATCAGCCATGATCTTATTGAATGGCGGAGCAGGCTCAATGGGTCAGATGGCCTACTCCTGCTCCTATTTCTTAGGAAACTGTGGCAGCACAGTAGCGTAGTGGTTAGCACAATACTTTACAGCACCAGCGTTCACCATGAGAGTTCATTTCCCGTCAGTCTGTAAGGAGTTTGTAAGTTCTCCCCATGACAGTGTATGTTTCATCCCACGTTAGGGTTAGTGAGTTGTGGGCACACGATTGTGGCACCAGAAGCATGGCAACACTGGCAGGCTGTCCCCAGCACTATCCTTAGACTGTGCTTGCCATTGACACAAATAATGCATTTCAGTTTCGATGTACATGTCACAAATAAAACGAATCTTAATAAATACTTAGCAGATACTGGAAGTCCTGGAGTTGTTTCCATTAGGATGGATGAAAGTCTAAGATCCGAGAGCACAGCATTGAAATTAAGGGACTAAAATGAAAAGGAATTTCTTCAGCTGTGGAGACCAAGTCATTGGGTGTAATTAAGGCAGAGATTGATAGGTTTTTGATTGGTAAGGTGGTTAAGTGATACAGGGAGAAGGCATGAGAATGAATTTGAAAAAAAAATCAGCTATGATTGAATGGCAGAGCAGACTTGACAGGTCAAATAGCCTGATCGGCTCCTACAGCTAATGGATCTTATTAATATTACCAAAGCTTACCTGCCCTCTCCATAAATGGAACCTACCTTGGATTTTTGATTAAATAGAAATATCAACCATTTTTCAGAAGAATGCGGGGCATCTTGAAAGGACTAGATAGGGTGGATGTGGAGAGGATGTTTCCTGTGGTGGGGTTATCCAGAACTCGAGGGCACAGCCTCAAAATTGAGGAGCAACCTTTTAGAACATATATGTCAAACTCAAGGCCCGCGGGCCAAATCCGGCCCGCGGTGGAATTATCTTTGGCCCGCGAGATAATATCTAATTACTATTAAAGCTGGCCCCAGTAATCGAAGCGCCTATGGCGTATGATATGGCTAATGCTGAGTTTATTCAGGTACCAGGTTTTCAGGGTTTTTAGTGTTTATTCGACAGTCTTGCTCGGCAGTCTTCTTCATAAGAAATGGAATTTGTAAAGTGAAACACTTTGTAGTTATAGCAGAGACTGAGACACATGAGAGCAGGCTGAAAAAACGGAGGCAACGAAAGCTGCGTTCGCACGCGTCCGACTGATCCGGCCCGCATGAAGCTGCATTTTGCTCAATCCGGCCCGTGACCTAAAATGAGTTTGACACCCCTGTTTTAGAACAAAGGTAAGAAGGAATTTTTTTTTAGTCAGTGAGTAGTGAAGCTGTGGAATGCTCTGCTACAGACTGCAGTGGAGGCCAAGTCCACAGGTATATTTAATGCAGAAATTGATAGTTTCCAATCGATCGGGGCATCAAAGGATATGGCGTGAAGGCTGTTCTGTGGGGTTGAGTAGGATCTGGGATCAGCCATGATGAAATAGCTGAGCAGACTTGATGGACTAAATGGCCTAATTCTTCTCCTGTGTCTTATGGTCTTTTACAGGATAACCAACCTTACACTTCATCAAGTATAAGCAATTAATGTGTGCCGTTGATAAACGGTTAGCTGATTAAAAATTAGCTTTATTTGTCACCCATACATCCAAACATACAATAAAATGTGCTGTTTGCGTCAATGGACAACATAGTCCGAGGACCGTGCTGGAGACAGTCTGCAAGTGTCGCCACACTTCCAGCATCAACATACCACGCTCAAAACTTACTAACCCGAACCCATACGTCTTTGGAATGTGGGAGGATTGAGAGCACCCAGAGAAACCCAGGCAGTCATGGAGAGTATGTACAGACAGCTTACAGAGAGCAGCAGGAACTGAAACCACACCACTGGCGTTGTAAAGCATTATGCTAACAAGGCGGTCCACTTTCATATCAGTGAATTAGTTCATCTCTTTCCATTCAATGCACAGCTATAATGTAGTCTCCTAAGCTGTTACGTCTTTTCCTTCATAATTGCTTATTCAAATTAACAAAAAAGGCATTTTACTGAACAAAAGAATAGCAATGCACTCTTACCTTCTGTTGTGGATGTCATACGAGCCACTTCCTCTAGAGTTGGCAGCGGAGAACTGTCCTCATCCAGTACCTCGGAGGTCTCCACCTTCTCCTTGGATGTTGCTCTCAACCCAGTGTTACGCCCTGAGGGAACAAGTGATGTAACTAAGGTCATTCGGCTGTAACCATGTTGGCCTGGAGATTCAAAGGTACTTTCAACCCAATCCAGAGCAATGCTCACAAAATGCTGGAGGGACTCAGCAGGTCAGGTAGCATCTATGCAAAAACAAACTGACAATGTTTCAGGCCGAAACTTTTCAACAGAACTGGAAAGGAAGAGGGAAGATACCAGAATAAGAAGGTGGTGGTGAAGGAGTATAAGGTGGTAAGTGATGGATGAGAGAGGGGTGAGAAAGTGAGAAGCCGGGAGGGTAAAGGACTGAAGATAGAATATGATAGCAAGTTAGTAGACTATGGGAGAAAGGAAAGGAAGAGGGGCATCAGAGGGAAGTGACGGGCAGGTGAGAAGGGAAGGGGGTGACAGGGAGCCAGAATGAGAAATGGGAAAAAAGGGGAGAAGGGGGAAAAATGAGAAATTACCAGAAGTTACAGAAACTGATGTTCATGCTGTCAGGTTGGAGATAACCCAGCCAGAATAGGTGGTGTTGCTCTTCCAACCTAAGAATGCCTCGTCATGGTAGTACAGGAGATCATGGAGCAACATACCGTAGATTTCGCACTACAGAGCGCACCTGATTAAAAGCCGCTGGCTCTAATTTTAGAAAGAAAATCAATTTTGTACTTGTACAAGCCGCACCGGATTTTAGGCCGCAGGTGTCCCACGTTGTAATATGAGATATTTACACAGAAAGATATTACACGTGAGGATTTTTTAACTTTTAATTAAATCCGTATGGTAACATAAACAAATACATATTGCAAATGCTTTTTTTCGAACCGTGCCTCTAACACGGCTACTTTTAAATATACATACGTATCGGTAACACACAAATTACGTTGCATATACTTTTTTACTGAACAGTGCACGAACATTCCAATATCTCCTAACGACGTAAAAAAATATATACTGCAGCCTACCAGGAAAAGTTATTGATCACCTTTAACTTAAAAGCAGCGTTTTCGCTCGGGTAATGTGCTCGGCTAATGTGCTCCCCCCCACCTTCCCGTTTATCGCAAACCGGTATTTCCCACAAGACGCGGCGAAACCGGATGTGATGTCATAGTATCCCGGGATGTACAGAAAACAAATAGATAGATAGATACTTTATTCAACTAGAAAATACTAACAAATGAATTACTAAGCGAAAATATTATAAACTAAATAACTGCCATAAAGGCAGCACAATGCTTTTCTTTGAGTGTTTTCCATGTTGATGAGGGTGAGTACAAATGACTGATTTACAATAATTTAATTGTGAAAGTGCGCTTGATTTATCGTACAATTTCATTGGACCTCTGTGAACTACTCATCAATTTTATTGGTCTACTGTTACGAGGCAAAATGTTTTTGGCGGCATGAAAAAAAATCATGCATTAGCCGCACCGTAGTAAAGGCTGCAGTGTTCAAAGCTGTTCAAAGCGTGGGAAAAAAGTAGTGGCTTATAATCCGACATCTACGGTATTAAAATGAGAATGGTAAGCAGAATTAAAATAAGTGGCCAACATGAAATTCCACCTTTTGTGTCAGACAAAGTGAAAGTACATCTGCGTAATCTCATGTGCTCAACTCAATACAAGCAGTCTCAAAATGAAACTATGCACAAGTTAATATTAAATTTAGATTCTCATTCAGAAATGTCATTCACCTCCCCACTTTCGAGAACATCCTCAACAAGGCGGCATCCATTATTACAGACCCTCACCATCCGACACATCCCCTCTTCTTATCACTACCATCATGGACATACAAGACCCAGAAGACCCGCACTCAATATTTTAGGAACAGCTTCTCCTCTCTGCAATCAAATGACTGAATGGAACACGAGAAATTCTGCAGATGCTGGAAATGCAAAGCAACACACACAAAATGCTGGAGGAACTCAGTAGGTCAGGCAGCATCGACGGAAAAGAATAAACAGTCGACATTTCGGGCCAACACCCTTCATCAGGCCTTACGGTTACTCAACAATCAGTGAACACTACCTAGCTATTCCTCTTTTGTGCTGTTTATTTTTTATTGTAGCTTATTTTAAATTCTTATGTCTTCCACTGTACTGCTACCACAAAACAAAACATATCACAACATATGTCAGTTATAATAATTCCGATTCTGATTCCCTTAACCACCAGAAGAGCCGCCTCATCGGCGACTGGTGTGTGAAATAGGACCAACACAAGTTACAGGAACAATCAACATGTTTATTAACAAGTGGTTTCGAGGGAGAAACACTAGATCACATTTTAACTGCTGTCGCTTGGCAGAATTCAAGTCTGGCTAATGGAAGAGGTGCAAGGAGAAGGGGAAAATAGTAACAGATAATCAGTTTCTTTAACCAATCCCTCTTCCTCCTCCCTGTACCAGGCTGGAAGGAATCAGATCCCATTTTATATTTTGCAGATCACCTTTGATGATATTATGAACATTACTACGCCAAAGCAGGCACTTGGGCCCATGATGACCGTGCCAACCATTATGCCAAACTAAACTAATCCCATCTGCCTTCACATTTATGAGGATGTTGCCAGGACTAGAGGGCTTGAGTTATATGGAGAGGATGGCCAAACTGGGTCTTGGAAGGTAGGAGAATGAGGGTGACATTGATAAGGTGATGGTAACAATCTTTTCCTCAGAGTAGGGGAGACCAAAACTAGGGGGCAGACTAAGAGTGAAAGAGAAAAGATTTAAAAAGTGGTCAAAGGGGCTCTTATTTACACAGAGGGTGGTGAGTATATGGAATGAGCTGTCAAAGGAAGTGATTGAGGGAGGTACAGTAGAATTACTTAAGCAGCACAGGTCCAAGGAGGGGTGCAGCATGAAGGGTTACAGGCCGAATGCAAGAAACTGGGAGTAACTGGGTAGTCACCATGTCCTGATTGGGCTGAGAGGCCTGTATCAGTGCTGTATTGTTCTCTGACTAGACATGATCCATATTCTTCTGTTCTCTGCCTATTCTTGTGCTTGTCTAAAATCCTCTTAATCGTTGTATGCCTCCACTCCTTCCCCTGGCAGCTAAACCTGAGGATTAGCAGGAACAGGGAGGGGAGTTCCAGAATCGAGTAAAATACACTCAATGTTTAATGTCTGTTACATCCTCCTGCCATTTCCTTGAATCCCTGCTGCAGACTGTGGTCTTCCCACACCCCCTTAAATAATGGAGACACAAGAAATACTGCAGATGCTGGAAATCTCAAGCAACATACACAAAATACTGGAGGAACTCAGCAGGTCAGGCAGCATCTATGGAAGAAAGGGAAGGGTCTTGGCAGTGAACACAGTAAATTACCTCTACAGACTCACAGGTGAAATGACAGTGAAGCGGTTGTGGTCTTTCATTGATTTCATTATGGTTTTTGTATTTACTGAGTATGTCTGGAAGAAACCAAACTTCAGGATTGTATCTGGTGACATATATCTACTTCCGTAATAAATTTACTTTGAACATTGTAGTTTTTATACCATTGCTTTTATACGTATTGTGTTATTTTAATTGTGTTCTTTACGCTTTTTGTGTTTTTAGACCGCATCGGATCTGCAGTAATGATCACTTGCTCTCCCCTACACTTGTATACTGAGGCATGACAAGGAACAATCTTGAATCTAGTACTCGTAGCGAAGTCAAAAATTCTAAAATGGAAAAATGTAATCAGTGCGTCTACCCACCCTGAGCCCTGCAGTCCTTTGCCCAATGGCCTGTTGCTCCACAGCGGAAACACGTGTCCCCATTCCGATTTAATCGTCCGCCACCACCAAAACGTTCTCCTTTCATCTGAAATTTCTGCTTCCAGGCCTATGGAAGTCCACAGCATGCACAAAGTGTTAGTGGGTGAATTACAGAGGAACACAAAACTCTCTCACATAGAATTCTGCTCCTATGGTCTTAAATGGAATATATTTAAAGCAGAGGAGGGCTTTCTTTAGCTAGAGGGTGGTGAATCTGTGGAATTCATTGCCACAGATGATTGTGGACGGCAAGTCACTGGGTATATTTAAAACAGAGGTTGTTAGGTTTTTGATTAGTCAGGGTGTTAGAAGTTACTGGGAGAAAGCAGGAGAATGGGGTTGTGAGGGATAATAAATCAACCAAGATGGAATGGCAGAGCAGACTCAATGAGCCAAATGAACTAATTCTACTCCGATGTCGTGTGGTCTTGATTAGTGTAACTGGATGGCTGATTGTCGGCATGGATTCAGTGGGCAGAAGGGCTGTTTCTGTGCTGCATTTCTCTATGACTGATACAAATGGCAAAACGGTTCATTTAAAGCCAAACAACAACACACACAAAATGCTGGTGGAACACAGGACCAAGGGTCTCGGCCCGAAACGTCGACAGCGCTTTTCCCTATAGATGCTGCCTGGCCTGCTGTGTTCTACCAGCATTTTGTGTGTGTTGTTGTTTGAATTTCCAGCATCTGCAGATTTCCTCATGTTTGCTCATTTAAAGCCAATCATTTATGTATCTGATTAACAGCTGCTGTATACAATATTTCAATAATGTAATTCACCAAATCTCACCTTACCCATAGAAAGACAGACCCGATTAGTCTATTGGGACATTTAAAAAACACTGTCCTGCACAACAGTATGGACGCAAAGGGAGACAAGAGCATAGATCAAGTCCACCCTGGCAGTGAGTATCAATTTTTCAAAATTCCAGTAGTGTTTCTCCGCTACCCCATTCTACAGTCTGGCTCCCTTCTTATCTCTTCTCACCTGCCTATCACCACCCCCTGATGCCCCTTCTCCTTCCCATTCTCGCATGATCCACTCTCTCCTATCAGATTCCTTCATCTCCATCCCTTTACCGCCATCATTCCAGCGACCCAATCAGCGGAGGGAGCAGCGCACAGCGAGGAGGTTTCTCGCAGGTTGCCGGCGCTCATATAAAAGGAAAGCTTCGCGGTAGTTGAGTGTCATTCCAGTGGCTCAGTCTGCAGAGTAAGAAGCTTTGGAGTGTCGGGGTACCCAGTATAGTTAAATTGGCAATTGTGTGTTCTTCATGTTGGATGTTGGGACTACATCTGCATGAAATGCATCCAGCTGCAGCTCCTTGAAGACCATGTTAGGGATCTGGAGCAGCAGCTGGATGATCTTCGGCACTGTTCGGAGTTACAGGGAAGTAGTCACCCCTAAGTTGCAGGAGGCAGGTAGCTGGGTGACTGGTCAGGAGAGGAATGGGAAGGTGAATAGGAAATTAGTGCAGAGGACCCCTTTGGCCATTCCCTTTCAATAATAAGTATGCTGTTTTGGATACAGTTATGGGGGATGACCGCCCAGGGGAATACCACAGAGACCTGGTCACTGACACTGAGCATGAGTCCGTGGTGCAGAAGGGAAAGAAAGAGAAGAGGGGAGCAGTAGTGATAGGGGACTGAATAGTCAGCGGAACAGACAGGAGATTATGTGGATGTGAATGGGACAGCCGGATGGTTGTTGCCCCCCCAGGTGCCAGGGTCAGGGATGTCTCAGATCACGATCTCAGAATTTTGAACGGGAAGAGAAAGCAGGCAAGATGTCTTGGTACAGATTGGTACCAATAACCTAGGAAGGAAAAACAAAGAGGTCCTGAAGAGAGAATTTGGAGGGCTAGGCAGAAAGCTGAGAAGCAGGGCCTCCAGGGTAGCAATTTTCTGGATTGCTACCCATGTCACACGCCAGAGAGGGTAGAAACGGGATGATTTGGTAGATAAATGTGTGGCTGAGAAGCTGGTGCAGGGGGCAGGGCTTCAGGTTCTGGGGGAGCTATGACCTGTACAAAAGGAACTGGTTGCATCTGAACCCGAGGGGGACCAATATTTTAGTGGGCAGGTTTGAAAGAGCTGTTCAGGAGGATTTAAACTAATTTGGCAGGGTGATGGGAACCAGTGTGAAAGGACACAGGATAGGATGGATGGTAAAAAAGCAAAGATAGCGTGCAGTCACACTGTCAGGAAGGGCAGGCAGAGATAAGACAAAACTGAAGTCTGCAGGGTGAGTGTCAGTGCATTAGGGATGCAGAGTCAAAAACGGTAGCATGTACAGTACTCAAAGTGTTATCTCAATGCATGGAGTATAAGAAATAAGGTAGATGATCTTATTGCACTTTTACAGATTGTCAGGTATGACATTGTGGCCATCAATGATTTGTGGCTGAAGGATGAATGTAGCTGGGAACGGAATATCCAAGGCCACACATTGTACCTCACAGCTTCTCACTTCATGCCCCTCCCCATCGACCTGGCTTCACCTACCACCTGTCAGCTTGTACTCCTCCAACCCACCCCAGCTTCTCATTCTGCTTTCTGTCCCATTCCTTTCCAGTGTTAATGAAGGGCCATGGCTTGAAATGTCAACTATTTATTCCCCTCTATAAATGCTGCCTGACTTGTTGAGTTCCTCCAACATTTTATGCAGAACTTCTTGTGTTTATCAAGTCCACACCGACCTTCAGTCACCCATTTAATGGAGTTCTATTTATTAATCTCTGCACGTGTCCATCAACTTCCTTTAAATTGTACAACTCATCTAAGCTCCCTTGGACAATGCCAGCCATATACACACGAGGGGCAATTTACAACAGCCAATTAACCCACCAACCTGCAAGTCTTTGGAATATGGGAAGGAAACCAGAGTATCCAGAGGAAGCCTAAACAGTCACAGGGAGAACTTGCAAACTCCACATGGACAGAACCAAAGGTAGGATTAAACCAGAGTGTCTAGTGCAATGAGGCAGCTGTTACACTATTTGTTTAAGTGTATTCTGCAGCTCTCCAAAGGAAAGTAACATTTTAGACTTGCAAACTAGAAAAGCAGAACAAAAAATGCATTTCTAAATCGTATTATTTCCAATTTATGTAAAGAAATTATCCATAAGAGCCATTTCAAGATTAAACAACAACTAAAGTATCTAGAGCAAACACGAGGAAATCTGCAGATGCTGGAAATTCAAACGACAACACACACAAAATGCTGGTAGAACACAGCAGGCTAGGCAGCATCTATAGGGAGAAGCGATGTCGATGTTTCGGGCCGAGACCCTACTAAAGTATCTGACTTGTGCATATTAAACAATATACTGATTCCACAACCCATGGACTCAATTTCAAGAACTCTGCAACTCATGTTCTCAGTACTGTTTATTTATTTGTTGACTGATTGATTGATTGATTGTACTTGCACAGTGTCTTTTAATGCAATTGGTTGTTTGCAGTCTTTGCATGTAGTTTTTCACTGACTCTATTGTAATTCTTTATTTTACCGTGGATGCCCACAAGAAAGTGAACCTCAGGACAGTATGTATATGGTGATGTATGCAGGATGTACTTTGATAAGAAATTTATTTGGAACTTTGAACTCTTCTGCCTCAACACTCACTAAAGCACTGTACCTGTTTGCGAAGAAATGCTCCTCTTAACACCCCACCCCTGATGTGTGATTTCTTCTTTAAGTTGATCTTCACAAAGTTTCCATCCTTTTTAGGTGCGACCCTGGATAAACATAAACAATACCATAAAATTAGGTTCCAGGAACATAAATTGGGCAAAATGTTATGCCTGTTCATAATTCAGTTGTATGTTAACATTCAAGATAAAACATTGAAGCTAGTATCACTACTTTTTTTAAAAAAAAGAGATACAGCACAATAACAGGTCCGAGCCACTGAATTACACCCATGTGACTAATTAGCCTACTAACTTGTATTTGTTTGAAATATGGGAGGAAACCGGAGCACCTGGAGGAAACCCATGCGGTCACAGGGAGAGCATACAGACCCGAGTTGGTATTGAACTCAGGTCACTAATGCTGTAATAGTGTTATGCTAACCACTACACTACTGTGCTGACTGACACTATGTCAGATACTTCCAGAATCTAGATTTCAAGTTTCCACTGAGTGAAACACAGGATGATGTCTTACTTGTGAAACCATCAGCTCAAAAGGATACAGATTTCATCACCAATGCTCTTGTTCCCTTCTACTGATGTTAATGGTTCTACAAGTTCATAAAATCTAGGGCACTCTAGAAATGAGAAACACAAATAATCTGCAGATGCTAGAAATCTTGAGCAATGCAGAAAAAAAATGCTGGAGAAACCCAGCAGATCAGGCAGTGTCGATGGAGGTAAATAAATAGTTGACATTTCAGGAATAAAGCTGGTTTCTCCTCCCCTCCTCCACCCACCCAACTTCCTCCTCACCTGGTCTCATTTATCACCTATCAGCCTATGTTCCTCCCCCACCTTCATATTCCACCTTTCCAGTCCTGATGAAAGATCTCATCCAAAAATGTCGACTATTTATTCCCCTCCATAGATGTTGTCTGACCATTTGAGTCTCTCCAGTATTTTGTGTGTGTTGCTATAGAACTGAACATTCTATAGGAAGCAAAGCACAAAAAGTAATGGTTTAGCTGTGCTGGGAAACCTCACTCACGTGGGTCATAGATAATCCCTTAATCATCAAGTAAATCTAATCCAAGGAACTGGTCAGATCTTCTGGATTCAAATCACTTGTTTCCTCCAAAATTAACACCAAAATAACCTTCTTAAAGGCACCAGGGCTGTATTTTTAACAGACCTAATTTTTATTCTCATAAGGGAAGTCACAAATGTCAGTAACTTGAATCCAGACAATTCTAAGAACACATCAATGAATTTGGGAAAATAATTAAAAAATAGGATTAGGATAGATATGAACAATCCACTAGAGGAACTCAGCAGGTCAAGTAACATCTGTGGATGTGGTGGGGGGGGGTGGGGGGAGATGGGTTGGATGGGAAGGAGCTGTCAATATTTTTGTGTCAAACCCTGCACCTGGAGGACCCTCTGGGATTAAAGAAGATTTAATATAAATGGTTCTTTGAGTTTGATAATAGCCAGGAGTGGTGACAGGGACAAGCTCCCACTACCTATTAAATGCTCCCAATGGTGTGCACCTCAAATAGCCTCTGACAACCAAGTCCAGCTCCTGGCCTTCACATGTGGCTTAGCTACTAAGCCCGGCGGAACTGTTTCTACTGACAAGAGAAGGGGCAAAGGCGGGTTACTGGTGCTCTAAGATCAGTCGTTTCAGGCAGATGAGGCTCATCAGCCGTGGTTGACAGCTCATCTATGAATAGGAAAACTCTGATCTCAAATCTCCGCTGCCTTGCGACTATACCCATTCATAGGGAGGGCTTTGGGAAGTAAACTCTCGAGGGAAAAATCCAGAGCTGGAGTCCCTAAGACAGTCCTATATTGAGTTCAATGTTGACTGGCAACTCCTGCGATACTGCTGGTACCAAACTGTATCGGTCTCGGCCATTCCTCTGGGTTCTTCAGATGTGTGGAGAGGGGGAGATTGCTACACGGGCAACAACTTGATCTCCATATCGCACTGCCCAGGCTTGCATATCGAGAGAGCTAGGATGCAATATCCATGCTTAACTCTGACCAACAGAAGCCTCAGTGTATAAATGGGTGTTAGATGGTCAGTGTAGACTCAATGGGCTAAAAGACCTGATTCCGTGATGTATACCTCTATGAGATATAAATAGAGTGGACAGCCAGCAACTTTTTACAAGGTGCTTATGGTTAATACCAGGGGGTGTCATTTTAAGGTGACTGAAAGAAACTATGTGGGGATATGAAAGGTAGCTTCTTTTCTTCCCCCACAGAGAGTAGTGGGTGCATGGAATGCCCTCCCTGGGGTGGTGGTAGAGGCAGATACATTAGTGACATTTAAGGGACTCTTAGATAGACACATGGATGACAGAAAAATTGAGGTCTATGTGGGAGGGCAGGGTTAGATTGATCTTGGAGTAGGTTAAAGGGTTGACATAACATCATGGGCTGTAATGTCCTGTGCTGTTCTATATTCTATAATAAACCTGATTCTGTTACCCCAGGCAGGATGTTGAACAAATTAAAGATTGCCTTCAAGAACAGACTGTTCTACACAGTGCATGCTCTTACACCAAAATGTTCCATCACTGAATAGCCTTGCCTCTGCCTTTGTGATTTGCCATATGAAGTCTTTAACAAATGCAGTGAATGCTTCCAGAAATCCAAGTGAGAAGCAAGTTATTCTGAGAACTCTTTGTAACCCAATGCCAGTGATATTGGAAATTTGTTTAATGACATCTGATGGGAGAAAGCTGATTCAATAACCCCAAGGGGCCTTAAATGTAACACACACGATATGCCGGAGGAACTCCGCAGGCCAGGCAGTGTCTGTGGAAAGGAATAAAGAGCCGACATTTTGGCTGAGACCCTTCGTCAGGACTGCCTTAAGTGTGCTAACTTCAGATTGAACCAGTCAAAAATTGCAGACAGGAATGATGGAAATAAATATTAGATGAATATCCCCTACCCTGCAATTCATTTCCACTGCAACTCCTCTCAACCACAGTAAAACAATTGGTTGCATTTTAAAAAAGTGATATAAGTACAAGAAATCCTGCAGATGCTGGAAATCCAGAGCAACACACACAAAATGCTGGAAGAACTCAGTACATCAGGCAGTATTTAAGGAGAAGAATAAACATCTGATGTTTCATGCCAAAGCTCTCCATCAGGATCACTCTGCTCTCCAATCAGATTCCTTCTTCAGCCTTTTAACACCTCCCATCTTCTGACTTCATCCATCACACCCAATTTCTCCTCAGCTCATCCCACCTATCACCTACCAGTATGTTCTCCTTCCCCCCCCCCCCCCCAACCTTCTTAATCTGGCTTCTGCCCCCTTCCTTTCCTGATTAAGAGTCTCAACCCAAAACGTCGACTCTTTTCCTCCAACAGTTTGTGTGTGTGCTGCTCTACAATCATACTATGACGTTATTTCTTTGAATAATTAGAAAAAAAGCACAACAAATATCCTTCATGTTTCCTGATGTGTCAGTGCAAAGCCACAGTGTTATTACGTACCTTGCTGCATTGCTCCTTCGAGATTCTGAATGGAGGATCCCCTCTTCTACGTCCCCGAAAAGATTCTCCTGGGGAATCCCAGATTTTGGTTTATTTTTGCCATCATCCTCGGCACAAGAGCTTTCATCTGACTCGGGCTTGGAACCAGCTTTGAGTGCTTGCCTCTTCTCTATTGTCAGAGCTGAGCAAGTGCCTGAAGGCTTGGCTGTCCTTCTACCTTTCTTGATCTCACCCTGACAAGCTCCAGCACTCTGTTTCGCCTCTGTTCTCTGTCTCTTTTTGCCCCTTGTTTTTATATTGTTCAGTTCACTCTCACAGCCAGTCTGTAACTCCTTTAACTCAGTGCCTGAGTCACTGATGTCCTGGGGGCAATTTCGGGCATAAGAAGTTCTCTGCCCCATGGTCACTGAATCGTCGTTTAATGGGCACTCCAGCCCATTTTCTATTGGCTTTTGGATTTTCACTTCAGGAAGCTTTCTTTGGTGAGAAGCAGCATCCATTAAATAGTCATTTCCTGATTCTGCAGGTTTTTGAAGACCAGTTACATGAGGCCCAGAGTCAATGGCATCTTTGAAAGGGTCTTTGCTCAGTAACTTTGCGGCACCATCAACAACTGTAGAAAAGTAGCTCACTGGATTTGATCGTCTATTAACTGCAGGAAATTCATCATTTTGGTGCACTCCATTAGCCAATTGATCACTGTCATTGACGTCCAGAGGTTTGTCACTGGCTTCTGCTGTGGAGTCACTTAAGAAAAGGGACTTGCTGTTGGCTGATGTCTTCTTGTGACCCAAAACAGGATAACACCCCCCATCGTTTCTCCCACTGGCTTGTGACGAAATGGGCAACCCTGCATCCAGCTGTGTTCTCTCCTGGCACCTGTTTAACCAGTCAATGTCAAGCGAGGACATTCTTCTCGATACACTCTGCTGCAATTGTCGTAATTTATTCACTGGCTGAGGGGACTGTGCCTGAGTTAGGAGAATTTTTGAAGGAGCAATCATCTTCATGGCTGGGAGCAGTAATTCAAGCTTTTCAGGCTCATCAGGAGAATCTTTGCTTGCAGTCTGCAGACTCGGTGACACCTCAAATGTGGCAGCTTCTGTTCCAACAACCTGATCAATTTTGTTGTCCTTAATCTCTGTGGGCATGCGAGGTCTTCTTGGAGCTATTGACTTACGTAGGGAGACTGGCCTCTCCTTTCAAAAGGTAACATTTAAAGTCAGAGTTGTAGAGCACAGAAACAGGCCCTTTGGCCCAACTCATCCAAGCCCTCCACGTTTTCAAGCAAGTCCCATTTGCGTGCTTTGGCCCATATCCCTACAAACCTTTCCTTTTTATTAACCTGTCTAAATGATTTTTAAATGCTGTAATTACATCTACTACCTATCAGCTTTATTAACTCATTTGACAGCTCTGTCACCTCCTCTGGCAGCTTGTTCCACACACTCATAACTGTGTGTGAAAATATCCCTCGGGTCCCTTTTAAATCTTTCCCATCTCAACTTAAACCTACGGCCTATAGTTCTGGAGCTCACGAGCTCTGGGGAAAAGACTGTGGCTATTCACCGTATTGATGCTCCTTATAATCACTAAAAAGGTCACTCATCAGCCTCCAAAGAAAAAAAATAGCCAGAAGACCATAAGCCATACGAGCAGAATCAGGCCATATGGCCCATCAAATCTGCTCCACCATTCCATCATGGCTGACCCAACATCCCTTTCAACCCCCTTCTCCTGCCTTCTCCCAATAACCTTACTAATTAAGGACCTACCAATATTCACTTTAAATATTCCCAATAGCTTGGCCTCCACAGCCATCTGTGGCGATGAATTCCACAGTTCAACACCTCTGGCTAAAGAACTTCCTCCTCATCTCTAT
The DNA here is from genome assembly GCF_048418815.1 of Hemitrygon akajei. Taxonomy (NCBI): domain Eukaryota; kingdom Metazoa; phylum Chordata; class Chondrichthyes; order Myliobatiformes; family Dasyatidae; genus Hemitrygon; species Hemitrygon akajei. Next base: position 171,768,979 of record NC_133131.1, on the reverse strand, counting down.
TCTAAAGGGGCATCCTTCTATTCTGAGGTTGTGCCCTTTGGCCCTAGACACTTCCTTTCTTTCTTTTCTTTTTAAATCTTTTTATTGATTTTTAGAACATAACATAAGTAAAATATAGTACAAAAAAACATTTGAGAGTACACAATAGATTCATTAATAATCAATTATATATTATCAATGTAAAAAGTCTCCCAAACTTATAATATTAATATGAAGAATTTAAGACAAAAAGCACAAAAAAAAACCCCCAAAAAGAAGAAGAAAAAAAAACAATATATAAAAAAAAAACTAACATGGGCAATTGTATAATGTTAAGTACACACAGCAGTGCCAATGACTCCGAACCTCCATTTATACAATTCAGGATGGTAGCAATAAGGTTCAGGATCAGACCATTTAACTCACATGAAAATGTTGAATAAATGGTCTCCAAGTTTCCTCAAATTTAACTGAGGAGTTAAAGACCACACTTCTAATTTTTTCTAAACTCAAACAGGAAATGGTTTGAGAGAGCCACTGAAATACAGTTGGAGGATTAATTTCTTTCCAGTTCAATAAAATAGATCTTCTAGCCAATAGTGTAGCAAATGCAATCATTCGCTGAGAAGAAGCAGATAAACACATATTATCTATCATAGGTAGACCAAAAATTGCAGTAAAAGGATGTGGTTGAAGATTAATATTTAAAACTCTTGAAATGATATTAAAAATATCCTTCCAATAGCTTTGTAAACAAGGACAAGACCAAAACATATGAGTCAATGTAGCAATATCAGAATGACATCTATCACAGGTTGGATTAACATAAGAATAAAATCGAGCAATTTTATTTTTAGACATATGGGCTCTATGTACAACCTTGAATTGTATTAGAGCATGTTTAGCACAAATAGAGGATGAGTTTACCAATAATAAAAATTTTTCCCATTGCTCAGTAGATATAGGGCAATGCAATTCTTCCTGCCATTCCTTCTTAATTTTTTCTGATATATCCGGCTGTATCTTCATAATCATATTGTAAATGATAGCTACTAAACCCTTTTGATAAGGATTAAGAGTTAGAATTCTCTCTGTAATGTCCAGTGGACATTCTTTCGAAAAAGACTTTAATTCATTATATAAAAAATTTCTAATTTGTAAGTATCTAAAAAAATGGGTTTTAGGTAAATTGTATTTGTTAGATAGCTGTTCAAAGGACATAATGTTATCATCCAAATACAGGTCACGAAAACATTTTATACCTTTTGTTTTCCATAGGAAAAAAGCCTGATCTATAAATGATGGCCGAAAGAAATAATTAGATGTTATAGGACTTGACAGTATAAACTTATTCAAGCCAAAAGATTTACGAAATTGAAACCAGATTCGTAATGTATACTTAACTATGGGATTAGTTATCTGTTTATTAATTTTGAGTAACGAAAAAGGAAGTGAAGATCCTAAGATTGAGATCAATGAGAAATCTTGCACAGATTTACATTCCAAATTTACCCATTGTGGGCCAGCTACTGTAGTCAATTCTTGTGTCCAAAATATCAAATACCGTATATTAACTGCCCAGTAGTAAAATCTTAGGTTTGGTAAAGCCAAGCCGCCCTCTTTCTTTGACTTCTGTAAATATTTTTTACCTAATCTAGGATTTTTGTTCTGCCACAAATAGGAAGATATTTTAGAGTCAACCATATCAAAAAAAGATTTAGGAATAAAAATTGGTAATGCTTGAAATAAATATAGAAATTTAGGTAATATCATCATCTTAATGGCGTTAATTCTGCCTACCAAAGACAAAGAAAGTGGGGACCATCTATTAGCAAGTTGCTTAATTTGGTCTATTAAGGGGAAAAAATTAGTTTTAAACAAATCTTTATGTTTTTTAGTAATTTTAATACCTAAATAGGTAAAATAATCTGTAACGATTCTATATGGTACATGATTATAAATTGGAATATACATATTTAATGGAAAAAGTTCACTCTTATTAAAATTCAATTTATAACCAGAAAAATTACTAAATTGAGCAAGTAAAGAAGAAATAGCAGGAATAGATTTTTCAGGATCAGATATATATAATAATAAATCGTCCGCATATAATGATACCTTATACATCGCCTCTCCACGGGTAATGCCTAAAATATTGGGTGATTCACGAATAGCTATAGCCAAAGGTTCTAAAGCAATATCAAATAATAAAGGGCTCAAAGGACAACCTTGTCTTGTACCGCGAAATAATTGAAAGAAAGGGGATTTTTGATTATTGGTAAAAACCGAAGCTAAAGGTTTATGATATATTAACTTAATCCATGATATAAATTTTGATCCAAAATTGAAATGTTGCAATGTATTGAATAAATATGACCATTCGACTCTATCAAATGCTTTTTCGGCATCCAAAGAGATAATACATTCAGGAATTTTAGATGTAGAGGTATAAGCAATATTAATTAATTTTCTAATGTTAAAAGATGAATAGCGATTTTTAATAAATCCGGTCTGATCCTCAGAAATAATCCGAGGTAATATATTTTCTAATCTAATAGCTAAAATTTTACTAAAAATCTTAAAATCCGTATTCAGCAAAGATATAGGACGATAGGATGCACATTCAGTCGGGTCTTTGTCTTTTTTAAGAATTAAAGAAATAGAAGCTTCATAAAAAGATTGTGGTAATTTACCTATACTTAATGCATCTTTAAAAATTTTACAAAGCCAAGGAGAAAGTATAGAAGAAAAGGATTTAAAAAATTCTGCGGAAAAACCATCTGGACCTGAAGCTTTACCCGAGTTCATTGAAAAAATAGCCTTTTCTATTTCAGACTCGGTAATAGGTGTATCCAAAAATACGTTATCTTCAACAGTTACTTTTGGAATATTCAATTTCCCTAAAAATTCATTCATAATAGAAGAGTCCTTAGTACATTCTGATTGATATAAAGAATTATAAAAATCTTGAAAGGCTTTATTTATCTCTTTATGGTCAATCGTCAAAGTACCATCTTGTTTACGAATCCTAGTAATTTGTCGCTTATCTGAAGCAATTTTCAATTGATTAGCTAGTAGTTTACCTGACTTATCTCCATATGTATAAAATTGAGCCTTCGATTTAATTAACTGACTTTCAATCGAGGAGGTTAATAGTAAACTATGTTCCATTTGGAGTTCCACTCTTTCTTTATAAAGTTCTTTACTAGGAGTTGATGAGTAGATCTTATCAATTGCCTTAATTTTATCAACTAATGTTGATATTTTGGAATTAGTTCGTTTCCTAACTCCAGCAGAATATGAAATAATCTGTCCACGAATATATGCCTTAAAAGTATCCCATAAAATTCCACTAGAGATCTCTGCTGTAGAATTTATTGAGAAAAACAAATCAATTTGCTGTTTAATAAAGCTAATAAAGTCAGAGTCCTGCAAAAGAACAGGATTAAGCCTCCAACTTTTCGTACTAATATATGAATCCGTCACCTTAATAGATAACTTCAAAGGTGCATGATCAGATATGGTAATTGAGTCATATTTACAATCCATGACATCTGTAAGTAAATGCTGATCAATGAAAAAGTAATCAATTCTTGAATAACTATGATAAACATGGGAAAAATATGAAAACTCTTTGTCATTAGGGTGTAAAAAACGCCAAATCTCACAAATAGCTGAATCAACCATAAAGGAATTAATAAGAGAAGCCGATTTGTTCGGCAAAATTTGAATGGGCTTGGACCTATCCATCACAGGGTTTAAACAACAATTAAAATCTCCGCCCATTATCAATCTATATTGATTCAAATTGGGAAAGGATGTAAATAAACATTTAAAAAATTCAGGACAATCAGTATTTGGAGCATAAACATTAACTAGAAGAACTTTTTGATTACAAAGTAAACCAGTAATAAGCAAAAATCTACCGTGCGGATCTGAAATTGTTTCATGATGTATAAAAGCAGTAGATGAGTCTATAAAAATAGACACACCTCTCACTTTAGCTTGCACATTTGAGTGGTATTGTTGGCCCTTCCAGAACCTAAACAAGCGCTGACTATCCATCTTCCTTACATGAGTCTCTTGTATAAAGATAACATTAGCATTCATTCTATGGAATACATTGAATACTTTTTTCCGTTTGATCGGATGATTTAAACCATTAGTATTCCAAGAAACGAAATTAATAGTCTTAACCATCATGACAGTATATATTATAGTTAATACATAAGTTCGAAAGAAAAGTGAACTCATGAACCCGGAAGAAGGAAGTAAGTTCAAAAGGAAACCGGAAGTCATAGCACTGCAGCCATTTTTGTAGTTTCATATGCGCCCAAAAAATAAAACTAAGCAAAAAGCAAGCAAAAAACAAAAAAAGAAAGAAAAATCCCCCTCCCACCACCCTTGAAACCCCAAGAAAAAAGCCAAAAAAGGCAAGCGAGCAAGCTAATACTAAAACTACCCCCATGTCTCAAGACGGCAACTCAAACGTAATAGAGTTAAGAAAATACACACAACCCACATTATAAAAAGGGTAATACTACAAAAGTTAAAATATAAAATTAGTGTTATAAATGTATATAAACAAAAAAGTTAAAAGAAAAGAATTAAAACAATAAATAAAAGTTTCAAACTTTCAAATACATCAAAACAGTTATGACGCTCCAAACACTGGAGTCAGTCGGGAAGAAGAAACGCCATTTTTTTTTTCTCTCTCTCAGTTTTAATATTCAGATGTTAAAAGTATAAAGGAAAGCGTATATCGTTTTTTATTTAAAAAAAAAGAAAAACAAAAGAGAAACCCTAATCGGTCATTTTCAACGCAAATAGATTAATAATATGAAAAACTATAAAATCGGCATAAACCTAGCAGAGAAAAAAAGCTTTAATCGTATATAAAAAGTATATGCAAGCCATATAAAAAAAAAAGGACCCATATATCAAACCATAATAGATCCAAATTTATAGGCTAAATTACACTGATCAGCCCAATAGAATGTCATTGATCCAGGAAACCTTGAGCATCCGCAGGCGATTTAAACAGCCGAACAGTTCCATCATCCAGGGCGACTCTCAGATGTGCTGGGAATAACAGCGCTTGCTTGTAGCCTTTCTGGTGGAAATTCGACATAACCGATCTGAAAGCCAGCCTAGCCCGTAATACTTCTGGGCTATAGTCTTCCAAGATACGAAACTTGAAATTTTGATGGATAATCATACCTTTTTTACGAGCCAGACGGATCAAGCGATCTTTGATATGAGGATAGTGAATCCTCAAAATTATGTGCCGCGGTTTCGAAGTTGAACTTGCATAAAATCTTGTTACCCGATGTGCTCGATCGATTATTGGGGAGGGATCCAGGACCTCTTTGCCCAGGACATCCACTAGAAATTTAGAGAAGAAAACGGTAAGATCACCGCTTTCAAATCCTTCCGGGATCCCAATTAACCGGAGATTTTGCCTTCGAGAGCGATTTTCCAAATCCGTAATTTTAACTTTATAACGATCCATCTGTTGAGAAGTCGAGGTTTGCTCTTCTTGTATCTTTTCAATCATACGATCTTTCTTACGAGCGGCTTCTTCAAGAGCCAAAATGCTTGCCTGTTGTTTTTGTGATTCCAGTGAAAGTTCCAAAAACTTTTCTTCGAGTGATTTCAAACGATCGTCATACTTCGAAAGCCTTAGGAATAATTTTTCCTGCATCTCTTCAAATTTAGTTTCCACAATCTTCGCAACTGCTTCTAAAGGTACCAAGTCTTTCGACTGTTTCGATTCTTTTGCTTTAGACATTTCAGCAAGTTGAGAATAATTCAAATAGTTTAGAAAGAAGAATTCAGTATATTTAACCCCTTTAGAATAAGTTTAAGGGGTGTTTATAGGCTAAAAAAACGTAAAAGTTTTGGAGCAAAGCCTAAGTGCGGTTTACTCCATGAGCGCCATCTTGAGAATCCGACACTTCCACTACTGGAAACATCATCTTCCTATCCACTCATTCTGGCCTTTCCCAATATTCTGTAGGTTTCAATAAGTTCCCCTTTTAAACTCCAGTGAATATAGGCCCAGAGCCATTTAAAGATTGCTCATATTAACCCTTTCCCACCCAGAATAATTCTCATGCGCATCTTTTCTTAGATAAGGGACCTAAAACTGCTCACAATACACCAGATGTGATCTGACCAATGCCTTATAAAGCCTCAGCATTACTCCCAGCCCATCCACTTCCTCCTTATATTTTATATATCTCAGTAAGGCTAAGTGTTTTTGGAACAACCCTACTGATTTATTTTCATATTAGGGCAGCTGTAACACATTATTAAGATTGTGAAATAGTGGACTGCACTGTTATGAGTAATGAACAGACCTGATGGTCAATGGGGTGCAGAGTTAACCATTCCCAACCCCTCTCCTGAGAACTACGAACTATTGCTGTTGCTATGCTGCTCATGAGAGAGAGAGATGAAACACAGGCAAGGACATCTGCTACAGATAAGAGGGGGGAGAGAGACTGTTAATTTACTGTATTTTGACTCTTACTGGATTATTTACCTTCCACTACAAGGACTTTACTTTGCTCGTTAACATTCCTCAGGAGATAGCAGGAGTGGCCTGATTTGATGGACACGGTCATTCAGAGTTGATGGATAGCTAAGACCCTGTGAGTGGGGATAAAAGACAGGTCTGGAGAGACACCCTTCAGACACACCAGTGGACACTGACTGAGTGTTGGGAACCCACAGAAAGGTGGGGGCTTCGGAGACCGAACCAGGAGATCGGTCTGTAAAGCTCACAGTGTTACAGCAGGGCCGGTGGGAACTTGTGTGTGTGTCCACTCATGCCAGAGTGACGAGTCCACCACAGAAGAACGGTCTAGCTGAAGAACAGAGGGGTCATAACTGAATAGCCACAACGATACGACGGATTAAGAAAGCCACAAAAGGTTTGCCTGCCGCAGCTGTTGCTGTTACATCTCGCTCTCTCTCTCTCCAACGATATCAATACAACAACCATAACCACCTCAGCATTTATAAACTGAACTCTATACTTTCCTATGACAATTCATTTACCCCTAGACATCGATAGAGCTTGTTTATTATTGATTATTATTATTCCTACACTTTTAGGTTTATTACTGCTAACTTGTTCTATATGTATATTTGCATTTTTGATATTGTATTGTGTAGTTTACTAATAAACACCTTTAGTTTGGTACCACCAGACTCCAACGGATTCTTCTTTCTCTGCTGGTCAGACACCCAGTTATGGGGTACGTAACAGCATAATCACACTACAGGGCCAGCAATCATCAATCAGGGTTTGATCTCACCACTGTCTATAAGGAGCTTACACATTCGCTCTCACAGTCTCAACACTTAAGGGCTAATGTTAGGGTTAGCAAGTTGTTGGAGTATGTTGGTGCTGGAAACATGGTGACCCTTATGAGCTACCCCTAGCGCAATCCTCGTCTATTTGACAAAACGACACATCTCACTGTATTCTTCACTGTTTATCTGACAATTATATTAATCTTTTAATCTTTATTAACAATTTACACGTGGCTGCCGTAAACTCAATTGGGCTGTGATAAGGCTCGTAGGATGGTATCATGAAATCACATCACTGTAAGAAGCTGGGGATGAGAAGGAAAACAAGAAAGAGGAAATAAAAGACTTACTTTTCCTGATGATCCAAGCTTCTCCTTCAGTTTCATTCCATAATACTGGGCTGATGTGGCAATGGTTATGTGCTCCTTTAGCGTATGCTCCTGAACAAGATTGTTCTGCCGATTCAGGTGTGATCCCCAGACAGTAGATCCACCAGTCTAGAAATTGGAATCAGCTGACTATAGTCATAAAGATGAAACACTGAACCTGCCATTTAGCCCAATGAGTCTATGGTGACCATCAGCCATCTATTTACACTAATCCCACAAAAACCCCTTCTCTTTAAACTCTCCTTCAAGTCCCTGTGCTCCTCCCTCCAGGTTCTATCACATTTATACATTAAAAGCACTTTATAGTGAGTAACTCACCCTCCTGTGGAAGGGAACTGGAGCACCCTAAGGAAAGCCATAAACTTCACTCAGACAGCACGGAGGTCAGTATTGAACCCGGGTCTCCAGTGCTACAAGACATTGACTTGTAGCACCGGAGAGGTGGACAGGTACACGGATGAGAGGTGCATGGAGGGATATGGGCCAGGTGCAGGTCAGTGGGACCAGGCAGGAAAATGGTTCGGCACAGCCAAGAAGGGCCAAAAGGCCTGTTTCTGTGCTGTAATGTTCTACAGTTCTATGACTGAATGACAATTAAACTTGAACTTATGTCACCTCTGTACCCTCCCTAAAGTTTCCACGTCCTTTTTCATTTTCTATCCACGGCTGTAGCAGCTCTTAGAACTGGTGGGCAGCCAGGAAAAAACTAAAGAGACTATAAAACTTCACACCATCCCTTGGAAGTTTTCATGTTTCGGTGTTTTACAAAATTGAATCACAAGATTTAATTTGGCTATTTTGACACTGATCAACAGAAAAAGACTCTTTCATGTCAGTGAAAAAAGATCTCTACAAAGTGATCTAAATTAGTTAAAAATATAAAACACAAAACAATTGATTGCATAAGTATTCACCCCCCCCCCCTAAAATGACACACCAAATCATCACTGGTGCAACAAACTGGTTTTAGAAGTCACATTATTAGTTATATGGAGATCTGTTTTTGGAGAACATTGTGCAATCAAGGTGTTTCAATTGACTGTAGTAAAAATACACCTGTATCTGGAAGGTCCAACTGCTGGTGAGTCAGTATCCTGGCAAAAACTACACCATGAAGACAAAAGGACTCTCCAAGCAACTCTATGAAAAGGTTATTGAAAAGCACAAGTCAGGAGATGGATACAAGAACATTTCCAAGACACTGAATATCCCTTGGAGTAGTTAAGTCAATCATCAAGAAATGGAAAGAATAATGCACAGCTGTAAATCTGCCTAGAGCAGGCTGTCCTCAAAAACTGAGTGACCATGCAAGAAGGGGACTAGTGAGGGAGGCCATCAAGAGACCTATGACAACTCCGGGGAAGTTACAAGCTTCAGTGGCTGAGATGGGAGAGACTGCGCATACAACAACTGTTGCCCAGGTGCTTCACCAGCCCCAGCTTTATGGGAGAGTGGTAAAGAGAAAGCCACTGTTAAAAAAAGACTCAAATGAAGTCTTGGCTAGAGTTTGCCAGAAGGCATGTGGGAGACTCTGAAGTCAGCTGGAAGGCGGTTCTATGTTCTGATAAAACCAAAATTGAGCCAAACACTGCACATCATCAAAAACACACCATCTGTACCATGAAGCATGGTGGTGGCTGCATCATACTTTGTGGGGATGCTTCCCCTGGAAACCTTGACAAGGTGGAGAGTAAAATCAATGCAGCAAAATACAGGGAAATCCTGGAGGAAAACCTGATGCAGTCTGTGACTTGGGAAATGTATTTTCCAGCAAGACAATGATCCCAAGCATACAGCCAAATGTACACAGGATTGGCTTAAAAACAACAGAATTAATGTCCTGGAGTGGCCAAGTCAGAGTCCAGACCTTAATCCAACTGAGAAATTGAGGCTGGACTTCAAAACGGCTGTTCACTCACGATCCCCTTGCAATCTGACAGAGCTTGAGCAGTTCTGTAACGAAGAATGAGGAAAAACTGTGGTGTCCAGATGTGCAAAGCTGATACAGCCCTAGCCACATAGACTCAAGGCTGTAACTGATGCCAAAGGTGCATCTGTTAAATACTGATTTGAAGAGAGTGAATACTTCTGCAATTATTTTGTGTTTTATATTTGTAATTAATTTAGATCACTTTGTAGAGATCTGTTTTCACTTTGACATGAAAGGGTCGTTTTCTGTTGATCAGTGTCAAAAAAAAAAGCCAAATTAAATCCACTGTGATTCAATGCTATAAATAATAAAACGTGAAAATTTCCTGGGGTGTGGGAATATTTTTTATAGGCACTGTAGCTCACATTAACCACTGTTGTTGTGTCAGTTTTCATAGCCCAGCCTGCTACTTAGTTACAATAATGAATCATCATTTATCTGGATAAAGAGGGATCAGGATCATCATTGCTGTCCATTCAGTGAGAGTAATTCTAAATGAGAAAATGATACAGAATAACACAGACATGATATACGACTGGGAAAACCAGCTTTACCTTTTCTTTCTTCTCATCTTGGCTACTGCCCTGTGAGAGCTTACTCACAGATTCCGAGTGTACGTTTTGATGATTTTCTGTAGGAAGACTCTCTCTACTTTTCTTTATAGCCCTGTACTCTCTGTATAATTCTGTGGATTCAAAAAGTATAAGTTATCTCTGTGGTTTAGTGTACAAAGTTTTAATTTAACACAGAACTAACTTGGAATGTAGAACAGTACAGCACAGTATGGGCCCTTCAGCCCATAATGTTATGCTGACATACAAACATACTCCATGATCAATCTAACCCTTCCCTCCAACACAGCTCATAACTCCGGTTTGTCTTACTGTAACTCTACGTGCCTAGAAGTCTTTTAAATGGCCCTAATGTATGGTTCTCCCTCACCAGCCTCGTCAGTTCACTTCAGGCACCCACAAAATTTCTCTGTAACATATCTCCTAAATTTTCCACCATTCACTTTCAACGAATATCCTCTTTTATTGTCCATTACTGCCTTGGGAAAAGATGTTGGCTGTTGAATCGATCTATGCCTCTCGTAATCTTATACATCTCTAACAAGTTGTCTATCATCCTCTGTCGCTGCAACAGAGAGAAAGGCCCTCCTAGCTCGCTTAAGCTATCCTTGTAAGATGTGCTCTCTAATCCAGGTACCTATCTGAACACTTGTTAAATTCTACGGTTCTACTTAATGTACTGCTACCACCTCCTCGATCTATATACCCACCACTCTCAGTGTGAAAAACCTGCCCCTCAGATTTCCTGTAATTTTTTTTCCCCTTCAGCCTATAACATTCATAGCCCTTTCACACAGACACTTCCAAAGATTTGGAAGAAATTCTTCATTAGTATCCTGAGGTGCAACATCAATGTTAGAACATAGAACAGTACAGGCCCTTTAGCCCACCATGTTGTGTCGTCCTTTTAACCTACTCTAAGATCAATCTAACCCTTCCCTCCCACACAGACTCCATTTTTCTTTCATCCATGTGCCTATCTAACAGTCTCCTAAATGTCCTTAATATACCTGCTTGTACCATCACCCCTGACTTGTGTTCCTAACTCCTCTCACTGGATTAGAAGCAGCCCTTTCAACAATGTGAATGTTATATTTAGAGACTAACAAATGCTTGTAAACATGGCAATGCATTAACAAGGAAATCTGGTTTCTGTGATCGTTTAATAAGAATAGGACGTCGGAGAAATAGAATGCTGTTTAATTTTTACTCCAGATCTTTCCTGCATGCATCCACTATGTATCTATAAAACACAACCAATATCCTGTTCTACAGATTCAATATTCGTTTTGGAAAGAAAGAGATTCCCTTCACTCACCCTTACCAATCCTCAGTTTAATAAAAGACTCAAAAGTATGAATACTTGTCTTTCATTTATTACTTACCTTGTGTCTCTTCTGAAGCTCTGGCCACATCCACCTAAACAAGAGAAAAACAGGGGAACATAATCTTTCCGTGAAGATGTTGTGTGTAGAAGTATCCTCATTATATGTGCATCAGAAAATAGAAATTGACACCCCTGTGCTATCACACATTATTTAATCTTCACAGATACTTGAACACTCTTACCAGGTTTCATACCGTATTGTATAATCTTTTAAAATCACAATAATAATGCAGATGAATTTTGATAGGCAATGGACGACCATGGAAAACAGACTTTAAATAAATATGAAATGTAATATTTGGGGGGGGGGGAAGGAATGTAATTATTTTATAGGTTATAATGGTCAGATCACAGCTCAAAACGAGCTGTGTGAGAAGGGTAAAACTACCCCACAAGGAAGCAGTCTTTTTTGCATCACCATCTGGTATACAGGGGCCACTGCACAGGATTGGAAAAAGCTACAAAGGGTTATAGACTAAGCCAGCTCCCATCATGGGCACAATCCTCCCCACTATCGAGGATATCTTCAAGAGGCAATGTCTCAAGAATCCATCATGAAGGACCCGCACCACGCAGGACATGCCCCCTTCTCATTACTATCTTCAGGGAGGAAGAACAGGAGCCTGAAGACCCACATTCAATGTTTTAGGAACAGCTAATTCCCCTCCACCATCACATCTCTGAACAGTCTATGAACCCATGAACACTATTTTTGCACTACAGTATATTTTAAGTATTGCGCAGTCCTGCAGCCGCAAAACAACAAAATTTATGACATACGTCAGAGATAATAAACCTGATTCTGATTCCAAAATTGGAGCAAAAAAACTGCAAATGATGGAAATCCAAAGCAAAAGTAAAATGATGGAAGCACTCAGGCAGCATCCACGGGGATAGAAACAGGGTCTCCGTAGCCTTAGTAAAACTGTAGGCAGAGTTCTGAAAGAGTATTCATATCTCTGACCATCACAGCTAAATCTCACGACTATCAATGCAGAGACATGAACTTGAATCCCACGACATATACCAGAGGGAAGTAAAGTTCAAGTAATTAAATAAAATCAACACTAAAAAAACAATCACGATAACCATTAGATCTCCTGCATTATTGTAAAAACTTACTTGGCTCGTTGATGTCCTTCAGAAGAGGAAATCTGCCGTCCCTATCTAGTCAGGCCTCTATGTGGCTCCAGATCCATACTCTTTAACTACCTCTACAGCTCAGGGCAATACATACCAATCACATCCACATCCAAAGAATGAACAATGTTATTATGCCTCAACTTTTCCCTCACTCAAGAGTTTGAAAAGAGCATGAGAAATGGGTTTTGCTTATGCCAATTGGACTGACAGGACCAAGCTTAAGGAGACATTTTTTATTTGTTTTAGTGATACAGCTCAGTAACAGACCCTCCAACCCAATGAGCCCACACTGCCAATGTAATCAATTAACCTACTAACCCATACATCTTTGGAATGTGAGAGAAAACTGGAACACCCGGAGGAAACCCAGGTGGTCATGGGGAGAAAGTACAAACTCATCACAGAGTGTGGCGGAATTGAATCTGGGTCGCTGGCACTGCAATGGTATTACACAAACCAGTACTCCTGCTCCTGTTATCTTACCTTTATATAAAAAAGTATAAGCTTATATTATGTAAATTCCCCAAGTACATTTGCAGGATCTGACCTTATCAGGTGTAAAAGGATTCCAAGATGAAAAAAAGCAGGAGATGTATAGTTATACAGCATAGAAGAATGCCCTTTGGCCCAATTTGTCCAGGCCAGCCAAGGTGTCCTCCTGGGGAAGTCCAATCTGCCTGCATCTGGCCCATCTCTCTGAAGCTTTCATATCCATGAAGCTGCCTGAATGTCTTTTAAATGTTATTAATTGTATTTCTACCACCACCTCTGGTAGCTTACTTCACATACTCAACAAATTTTCTACAAAAACATTACGCCTCAGGTCTCTCTTAAATCTTTTGCTTCTCATCTTAACTCTATGTTCTAGTTTTAGATTCTGTATTATAGCCATAGACCATTACAACAGTCCTTTCAGCCCATCTAGTCCATGCCAAACTATTATTCTGCCTAATTCCATCAACCTGCACCTAGACCACAGCCTTGGGAAAAGGATGTGACCATCCAATTCATATGTGCCCCTAATGATCTTATAAACCTCTATAAGGTCACCGCTCAGCCTCCTACACTCTAGAGAAAAAGCCCCAGCCCACTCAGTACCTCCCTATAGCTCAAGCCCTCCAGTCTTGGAAACTACCCTGTGCATCTTTTCTACACCCTTTCCCACTTAACAACATCCTTCCTAGATCTAGGTGACCAATGCTTCACACAATGCTCCAAAATGCTGGCTCACCAACATCTTGTAAAGCTGTCTTAATTCCTGTGCTCGCTAACCCGGGGAGTGAATGCAAACAGGTTAAATGCCTTCAACATTACACTGTCTGCCTGTATTGCCACTTTCAGAGAACTATGTATTTGTACCTGTTGTGGCAATTATTTATTATTATAATACTCAATTTTTAAATTATTGTATTTGCACAATTTGCGTTCTTTTGCACATTAATTGTTTGTCTGTGTGTAGTTTTTTCACTTATTTTATTGTACAGTAAATTCTGATGAATTGGAACACATTGAGACTAGCACATTTTGGCCTAATTAAGTGGTTGCCGGAATTAGCCAACGTTTTAAGGAAAGTTAAAAACGTATTTTTAAAAAACCTACTGCTTAACTGAGTTATAAATTATAGAAACATAGAAAACCTACAGCACAATACAGGCCCTTTGGCCCACAAAGTTGTACCTAACATGCCCCTAACTTAGAAATAACTAGGTTAACCCATAGCCCTCTATTTTTCTAAGCTCCCTGTACCTATCCAAAAGTCTCTTAAAAGACCCTATTGTATCCGCCTCCACCACCGTTGCCAGCAGCCCATTCCACGCACTCACTACGCTCTGTGTAAAATATTTACCCCTGACATCTCTTCTGTACCTACTCCCCAGCACCTTAAACCTGTGTCCTCTTGTGGTAACCATTTCAGCCCTGGGAAAAAGCCTCTGACTATCCACATGATCAATGCCTCTCATCATCTTATACACCTCTATCAAGTCACCTCTCATGCTCCTTCACTCCAAAGGAGAAAAGGCCGAGTTCACTCAATCTGTTTTCATAAGACATGCTCCCCAATCCAGGCAACATCTTTGTAAATCTCCTCTGCACCCTTCCTATGGCTTCCACATCCTTCCTGTAGTGAAGTGACCAGAACTGAGCACAGTACTCCAAGTGGGGTCTGACCAGGGCCTTATTTAGCTGCAACATTACCTCTCAGCTCCTAACTTCAATTCCACGATTAATGAAGGCCAATACACTGTATGCCTTATTGACCACAGAGTCAACCTACGCAGCTGCTTTGAGTGTCCTATGGGCTCGGACTCCAAGATCCCTCTGATCCTCCACACTGCCAAGAGTCTTACTATTAATACCATATTTTGCCATCATACTTGACCTACTAAAATGAATCACTTCACATGTATCTGGGTTGAACTTCATCTGCCACTTCTCAGTCCAGTTTTGCATCCTATCTATGTCTGACAGCCCTCCACACTATCCACAACACCCCCAGCCTTTGTGTCATCAGCAAACTTACTAATCCATTCCTCTACTTCCTCATTTAGAAAAATTATGTAGTTAAATAAAACACAGAACAAATTAGAACACTACCAGTACTATTACAGTGCTATAAAACTGAATTAGTTTCTAATAATTATTGAAAGTGAAATTCATTCAGTGTGGCTGCCATGTTCTTTTTATGGACTGTAAATGAACAAAATCAGCACACACAATGGACTGCCTTCATACAATGCTTTCGATGAGAGCTGAATATCCAAGGTTACATGTTATATTGGGGGGATGGGAAGGTAGGCAGAGAGGGTAGCATGGTTCTACTGGTAAAGAATGGCATCAAAACAGCAGAAAGATGTGACATGGGATCAAATGTTGAATCCTTGTGGGTTGAGTTAAGAGACTGCAAGGGTAAAAGGACCCTGATAGCAGTTATATACAGGCCTCCCAACAGGGGCTGGGAGGTGGACCACAATTAACAACAGGACATAGAAAAGGCGTGTCAAAAGGGCAATGTTATGATAGTCATGGGAGATTTTAACATGCAGGTCCCCTCCCTCTTCAGTCCTGATGAAGGGTCTTGGCCCGAAACGTTGACTGTTCATTTCCACGGATGCTGCCCGACCTGCCGAGTTCCTCCAGCGTGTTCTACATGTTGCTTTAACATGCAGGTCAGTTGGGAAAATCAGGCTGGTAATAGATCTCGAGAGAGTGAGTTTGTTGAATGCCTAAGAGATAGCTTTTTAGAGCAGTTTGTCGTTAAGACTACTAGGGAATCAGCTATACCGTAATGGGTGTTATATAATGAACCAGAGATGATTAGGGAGCATAAGGTAAAAGAACCCTGAGGAACCAGTGATCACAATATGACTGAGTTGAACTTGAAATCTGATCGGGAGAAAGTCTGACGTAGCAGTATTTCAGTGGAGTAAGGGAGATTAAGATGGTATGAGAGAGGAGATGGCCAAAGTAAATTGGAAGGAGCTGCTGGCAGGGATGTCAGCAAAGCAGCAATGGCGTTCGTTTCTGGGGAAAATGAGGAAGGTGCAAGACGTGTATTCCAAAAATGAAGAAATACTCAAATGGCAAAATAGCACAACCATGGCTGACAAGGGTAGTCAAAGCTAATATAAAAACAAAGCAAAAATTATTAGTGGGAAGATAGTGGATTGGGAAGTTTTATAAAAACCTACATAGAGCAACTAAAAGAATCATTAGAAGGGAAAAGATGAAATATGAAAGCAAGCTAGCAAATAATATAAAAATGGATAGTAAAAGTTTCTTCAAGTATGCAAAAAAAGAGATGAGGGTGGATATAGGACTACTAGAAAATGAGGCAGGAGAAATAATAATGGGGACAAGGAGATGGCAGATGAATTAAATGAGTATTTTGCATCAGTCTTCTCTGTGGAAGACACCAGCAGTATGCCAGTTGTTGTAGTGTGTAAAGGAAGAGAAGTGGGTGTAGTTTCTTTTACAAGGGAGAACGTGCTCAAAAAGCTCAAAAACTTAAAGGTACGTAAATCACCCGGACCAGATGAACTGTACCCTAGGGTTCTGAAGGAGGGAGCATTAGACACTGTGGTGGCATTAGAAATGATCTTTCAAAAATCATTGGACCGTGGCATGGTGCCAGAGGACTGGAAAATTGCAAATGTCACTCCACTCTTTAAGAAAGGAGGAAGGCAGCAGAAAGGAAACTATAGTCCCACTTCTTATTTCTCGAACACAAACACACGCAATTGATGCTATTTAAAAACTGTTAGTTCTAAGCACTGTGTAGTGGTCTAACAGCTACACAAGTGCATATGACTGACACTGGTCAACCGTTCAGCAAGTCTCCTGTTCCAATTAAACAGCAGAGTGTCCCATTTTCTCGATTAGTTTTTGTTCTTTAAGAGTTGTCCCAAATAAGCGGCTACCCTGATTAATCGATGGCCCTATTAATCGGAATCCACTGCACCCTTTGTTCTACTGTGAATGCCCGCAAGAACATAAATCTCAAGATATCATATGGTGACATATAAGTACTTTGATAATAAATTTACTTTGATCTTTGTACCTAGTTCTGGAGGATGGTGTGACCTCTACACAACAGGAGGACATCTGGGACCAATGTCTTCATACAAGGGTCTGTTACTGCTAGCGGAGGCGGTTCAAAATTCACTTTACAGTGGCAGCAATCACAGACTGGGATTATATTCCCGCTGCTGTGTGTAAGGAGTCTGTACGTTCTCCCCATAACTGCGGGGGTTTCCTTCACATGCTCAGGTTTCCACCCACATTCTAAAGACATACTGTACAAGTTAGGGTTAGTAAATTGTGGGCCTGCTGTGTTAGCACTGCAAATGTGGCGACACTTGTGGACTGGCTCCAGCACCACTCTCACTGATTTATTCTGACACAAAATGACACATTTCACTGTGTTTTAATAAAACCAGTCTTTACCTTATTTGGCTTACGCTTATGTTCCTCAAAGAATAAAGTCTCCCACTTCTTCAGTAGAAGTTTCAGCTCATTGTATCGATCCATCTCCCAGCAACCATCTGTACAGGTCTCTCTCCTGCACCATGTGACATATCTCTACAGAGGGAAAAAAAAATGTTTCATCTCAAATATCATTATGCTATTTTCAGAAAGTTTAGGTCTGGGAGTTTGAAAATTTATCAGATGGTTCAAAAGCTATTTTCCAATTTTGATAAACATTCCCCTACAGGTGCACCAATGAGTGCATCTGCATGTGGAACGCAGAGCTTATCATATGAATTCAAGGCCAGGGCAGCAGCAACATCTCTAAACCAGGACTCAGCAACCTTCAGCAGGAAAGCTGCAGGAGGAACTCAGCATCTGTGGAGGAAAATGGACAGTCAACACGTCAGATCGAGACACTGCATCTAAAGTCCAAGCACTGACTGTCCATTCCCTTGCACATATGCTGCCCGACCCACCGAGGTCCTCCACCAATATTCTTGTGCCACATTCCAAAACCTGCAGTCGTGCCTCAGCAACCTTCAGCCGGGAACAACACAAATAAAACTAGAACGTGAAAGACAAAATGCTGCAGATGTTGTAAATAAAAACACAAAATGCAGGGGAACATTCAGGTTTCAAGAGCAGAGTTAAACATGCATTGAAATGTGTCATTTATGTCAACAACCAAAGGATGTCCCTGGGGCAGCCCACTAGTGTTACCACACATCCTGTCACCTACAAGAATGGCCATAATGTTCAGCAGAACACGAGCAACAGCAGAACAATCACCTTCCCTCTCTCTCGCATCCATACACACACACACCTCTCCAACCTCCAGTCCCTGGCCCAGACTTGCAGATATCAGACATGCTGACCCAGTGACCTTCAGTTATCATTTCAGGTCGAAGACATTTTAAGCCATTTCCAACAGCAACATCATCAGTTGCATACCCCATTTTCCTGTAGCCTTTTTTGCTTACTTGCGTATCCACTGACCCAATCCGCTAAGCATCTACTTACACCAAGGATAATTTACAGTGACAATTAACGAGTATGCCTTTGGGTCACAGGGCATCACAGAGAAAGCAGACAGTGCTTAATCTGGGTCCCTGAAGCTTCTCAAAGGATAAACCTACCATTCTACATATTAAGTTAGCAAACTTTTGCAGTGTTGCTTGCAAGTATATTGTTCCATTAATAGGGTAAGGGGTCAAGATATACACAATATCCCAGATAAAAATTCATGACTTATAGAGGTCATATTTCCACACAACACTCATCAATCATCAAGGCAATGTCAGCATATGGCTGGATTACAGTGTTTCTTTCCAGGGAAAAGTCCCAGCCTGTTTGCTTTCTCCTTCTCACTGCAATCCCAACATCTCTGTGAATCTTTTCTGCTCCCTCTCTACCATAATCACTTTTTTTTTCCTATAATAGAAAACAAAACTGTATACAATATTCCAGGTGCAGTTTCACCAACATATAACACAGATGTAATATAATGTCCCTTCTCTTGTACTCAATGCTCAGTCTGATGAAGGCAAGCTTGCCATGATGTCCTTACTACCACACCTACCTCTGACACGATCGTCGGGGAATTTTGTAATTGTATCCCTGGGTCCTTCTGTTCTACAACACTCACCAGTGTCCTTTATTTCTCTCATATAGTTCTGTGCAAAAGTCCTACGAACGTGTTAAAAAAAAGTCTGTAAAGCAAAGATGCTTTCAAAAATAATGAAAAGTTTGTAAATATCAGAAAATTTACCATAAAGAGCAGTAAAGAGTAAAAAAAAACTAATTAAAAAATTCCTCTAAACTTCCAGTTTCTGGAAGGATCATCAGGATCCCAAAGAAATACCAGATTAAGAGCACCCACGAACCCATAAGGAAGCTCAGGTCACAGCTTATGTGGGTCAAAGGTTGGCTGGTGTTTACAGGATTCCCTGTGAATGCAGAGCAGCAAATATCAGCCAGACAGGACACATGGTGGAAACCTGTATCAAAGAGCATAGGAGATGTATCTACTTGGATTACCCGCAGAAAGCAGTGGTAGAACATTGCATTTGCGATGTCCATAGGATTGACTTCAATGGCACAAAACTACTATGTGCTTTTAAGACCACCTGGTGAATGAAGCCATTGATATAAAACTAGAGAAAAAGAATTTTAACAAAGACAAAGGTCTCGCTCTAAGTAAGAACTGGAATTAACAAGATGAGAGAGCGGAAACCTGATTGGATGAGGACTAACCAATCCGGAGGGACAGACAGCAGGGTATACCACCAGTTCAGACATGCCCAGGCATCATCTGTGATAAAGATGGCAGAGTTTGTCATCGAAACATCAGTTAAAATCAATACCTGTACCTGAATGGAAGTCCGAGAAGAGTTTATTCGTTAAAAAATAGTAAATCAAATCAATATTTGACATGACCACCCTCTGCCTTTAAAACTGCATCTATGTAGACTGCCATGTAGTTTTATAAGAAAATCTGATAGATTGTTCCAAACATCTCGAAGAACTTGCCACAGTTCCTCTTCAGACTTGGGCTATCTCACTTGCTTCTGTCTCTCCGGGTAATCCCAGACAGCCTCGATGAAGTTGAGATCAGGGCTCTACGGAGGCCACACCATCTGAAACCATTTAAAAATCTAGGGCGGGTCCCCAATCCCTTTTGCACCGTGGACCGGTTTAAAATTGACAATATTCTTGCGGACCGGCTGACCGGTGGTGGTTGGGGGGGGGGGGGGGGGGGGGGGTGTTAATCACAACCGGAATCTAGTTGATAAGTCAACTAAGTCACTTATAAGTGGCTAATACACTCAATTTCATTTCTAAAAGGGTTTATCTAATGAATTTAATATTAAACACACAGCGCATATTTTCCCCGTATGAACATATAAAATTATTGCAACACACCAATAACGCTGAATCAATGGGAGCCCTGGGCTTGTTTCCCTGCAACAAGACAGTCCCATCGAGGGGTGATGGGAGACAGTGATACTCGAAGGGGGTTCCTTATGTCCAGTCTATTCCGCAATTTAGTTTTCATTGCATTCATTGTAGAAAAGCCCGCTTCAACAGAGATATGATGTTGGAAATGGAAGTAATGTTTTCAGTGCTTTCGTGTCTATCTCAGGATATTCAGCCTCGACTTTGATCCACAATGCCGGCAGAGATGTTATGTCAAACATACTTCTCAGCCCATGTCATGTGCAAGCTCGAGGAGTTGATCTTCTTCCCGCGCTGACATGGATGACACATGGGTAATGACCTCACGTGCGTTCAAGTCCCAACAGTGGGTGTGACAGAGAATGAGGAAAGGTGCAGCTGACTCATATCGTTTCATATCGCCAAATCAAGTCGTTTCATCGCGGCCCGGTAGCACATGCTTTGCTACCACCAATCTAGGGTGCCTAAGACTTTTGCACAACACTGTATACATCGAAACACCAAAAGATACAGTGAAATGCGTCACTTGTGTTAACAACCAACACAATTCGCATGTGTTGCCATTCTTCCAGCACCAACATAGCATGCCCACAACTTACTAACCAGAACGTGAAACTCTTCGGAATGTGGGACCAGGACCATCCACAGGCAACATCACTTCACACTCGCCCGAGTTAAATTCCACTGGACATTCCCTTGCCCACCTTCTCAGATCTAGAACCTTCACTTTACGGCACCCCACCCAAACTTACTAATCACTTCAACATATACAAAATGCTGAAGGAACTCAGCAGGTCAGGCAACTTCCATGGAAACAAATAAAGGTTAAGACCCTTCATCAGGATTGGAAGGAAAGGGGAAGAAGCCAGAAAAAGAAGGTGGAGGAAGGGGAAGGGGGAAGGAGGAAAAGCTAGAAAGTGGTCAGTGAAGCATGGTAGGTGGGTGTGGTAAACTATGTATACCTGTCTGGACACGCCCCTCTGCTGACTGCTCCTGTGGCTCCTCCCACAGACCCCTGTATAAAGGCAATTGGAGGCACTGTTCCCCCCCTCAGTCTCCGAGATGTTGTACTCTGTTTTGTTGATAATAAAAGCCTATCGTTCGCCTCCCGTCTCCGAGAGTTATTGATGGTGCATCAATTTTATTAGCAGCAATTTTAAAACATGGAGAGCATTCTACGACCCGACAGATTGGATATTGACCCTCAATCTCCAGAAGCCGGCATCGCTTTTGAACTCTGGCTTGCATGCTTTGAATCGTACCTGGAGATTTGAGTGACCAAGCCTGCCACGATGCACAGAGTTCTCCTCTCCAGGGTCAGTCCGCGGGTCTACTCCCTGATCAGGGACCTGCCGACCTACCAAGGGGCACTGGACGCGTTCAAAAGACAATACCTGCGGCCGGTGAACACCCTCTACGCAAGACATCGCTTAGCGACATGGCGGCAGCGGGCCAGAGAGTCGAGCGCTGAGTTTGTCCGGGCTCTACAGACACTCGTGCGGGCCTGCGACTACAGGGGACTGACGGCGGAACAGCATGCTGAGCTGCTGGTAAGAGACACCTTCATTACGGGGATCAGGTCAGTGTATGTGCGCCAGTGGCTGCTGGAACACACCGATCTTACCTTACATTCGGCAATAGAGCTGGCCGACATGCTGGAGGCCGCTCTGCACGATGCTGACGCTGTCCAGGCGCACGATATCCGGCCGGCCTCGTGGAGCAGCAGACCCCGCAACCCGCCAGCAAATCGACCTCGGCTGCTGCCAGTCGCGAGTCCGTGAAGTCCCCACAACCCGCCGGTGAGTCGACCACGGCTGCTGCCAGTCGCAAGTCCGCGCAGTGTTACTTCTGCGGACTCTAAAAGCACCCCAGAAAACGCTGCCCAGCCCGAGAAGCTACCTGCTCCAGCTGTGGAAAGAAGGGCCACTTCGCCAAGGCCTATAAGTCCAAACCACGAGCGGGGTCGAGCAGCACCTCATGCGAGGCATGGGGGCGGCCATCCTGGTCGCCGCCATCTTGCCTGCCCGCCGCATGCGAGGCATAGGGGCGGCCATCTTTGTCGGCGCCACTTCGCCCCGCCTCCGACCCACAGGTGCTTACTGAGCACCAAGACAGCGATGCAACTCTGGCCTCCGTGACCCTCGACCAAAGCACTCCACACCAGTTCGCAAGGTCAATGATGGACATCCTGGTGGAGGGGCACAGGATTAGCTGCCTGTTTAACACGGGCAGCACTGAGAGTTTTATTCACCCGGACACGGAGCAACGCTGCGGACTCGTGACACAGCCGGTAAGCCAGAGGGTCACCATGGCTTCTGGATCGCATTCCACAGACATCCGGGGGGGGGGGGGGGGGGGGGGTTGTGTAGCGATATTGGTGGTGCAGGGCACAGAATATCGGGACTTTGCGTTACTGGTCATGCCTCAACTGTGTGCCCCTGTGCTATTGGGGCTCAACTTCCAGAGCCACTTGAAAAGCGTGACAATGGAGTATGACGGGCCCCTCCCACCAATCACTGTCAGAAATCCGCAGTTCTGTAGGACTTCATCACATACCCCGCTACTGACCAAACACACACCCCACCTAACACCATGCCAAAGGCCGCACTACTGACACCACTTTTGCTCTCTACCCTCAAGATCCCTCCCCCACCGCTGTTCGCCAACCTGACCCCCGACTGTAAACCTGTGGCAACTGAAAGCAGGAGGTACAGCGCAGGAGACAGGGCCTTCATTAAGTCAGAGGTGCAGCGGCTGCTCAGGGAGGGGATCATTGAGCCAAGCACAAGTCCTTGGAGGGCCCAGGTGGCTGTTGTTCGGACCGGGCAGAAAAATAGGATGGTCGTGGACTATAGCCAGACCATCAATAGGTTCACGCAGCTTGACGCGTACCCCCTACCCCGCATCGTGGATATGGTCAATCAGATAGCTCGGTACAAGCTGTACTCGACCATAGACCTGAAATCCGCTTACCATCAGCTACCCATCCACCCGGAGGACCACCCCTACATCGCCTTTGAGGCGGGCGGCAGTCTCAATCACTTCCTGCGCGTCCCCTTCGATGTCACAAATGGTGTCTCTGTCTTCTAGAGGGAAATGGACTGGATGGTGGACCAGTGCCAACTGAAGGCCATGTTCCCATATCTGGATAACATCACCATCTGCAGTCACGACTGGCAGGATCACCCAAGGCCTGCGTGGCCTTCAACCGCATTAAAGGGGACATTGCCAAAGCAACGATGCATGCGGTGGACGAGACTATTCCCTTCCAAGTAGAGTGACGCCTCCGACTTCGCGCTGGCTGCTACCCTCAATCAGGCAGGCAGACCAGTAGCATTCTTCTCTCGTACCCTTCAGGGCCCTGAAATTCGGCACTCCGCGGTGGAGAAAGAAGCCCAGGCCATATTGGAAGCTATTAGGCACTGGAGGCACTATCTTGCTGGCAAAAGGTTCACCTTGCTGACCGACCAGCGCTCAATTGCATTCATGTTCAGCAACCAACAGCAGGGGAAAATCAAAAATGATAAAATGTTTAGGTGGAGAATAGAACTCTCCACCTACAACTATGACATCCTGTACCGGCCTTGAAGGCTCAATGAGCCCCCGATGCCCAATCACGGGGAGCATGTGCCAGCTTGCAGCTCGACCGGCTATACGCCCTCCATGCAGATCTTTGCCACCCAGGGGTCACCCGACTTTACCATTCCGTGAAAGCCCGGAACCTGCCTTACTCCCTTGAGGAAATCAGGACGATGACCAGGGACTGTCAAATCTGCGCTGAGTGCAAACCGCACGTCTACCGTCCTGAAAGGGC
The DNA here is from genome assembly GCF_048418815.1 of Hemitrygon akajei. Taxonomy (NCBI): domain Eukaryota; kingdom Metazoa; phylum Chordata; class Chondrichthyes; order Myliobatiformes; family Dasyatidae; genus Hemitrygon; species Hemitrygon akajei. The sequence goes on along the minus strand of NC_133131.1, from coordinate 171,744,519 downwards.
ACAACTTATCAAGGCCACCCGCCCCTTTGAGCGACTGAGTGTCGACTTTAAGGGCCCCCTTCCCTCCACCGACCGCAATGTCTACTTTCTCAACATAATTGACGAGTTCTCGCGGTTCCCCTTTGCCATCCCCTGCCCCGATACCACTGCCACGTCTGTCATAAAAGCCCTGCGCCAGCTCTTCACTCTGTTCGGATATCCCTGCTATATCCACAGTGATAGATAGATAGATAGATACTTTATTCATCCCCATGGGGAAATTCTACATTTTTTCCAATGTCCCATACACTTGTTGTAGCAAAACTAATTACATACAATACTTAACTCAGTAAAAATGATATGCATCTAAATCACTCTCTCAAAAAGCATTAATAATAGCTTTTAAAAAGTTCTTAAGTAGTTTACTTAAATACATTAATACAATCAACCCCGGCACTTTAACATATCTTACTCCTGGCGGTTGAATTGTAAAGCCTAATGGCATTGAGGAGTATTGACCTCTTCATCCTGTCTGAGGAGCATTGCATCGATAGCAACCTGTCGCTGAAACTGTTTCTCTGTCTCTGGATGGTGCTATGTAGAGGATGTTCAGGGTTTTCCATAATTGACCGTAGCCTACTCAGCGCCCTTCGCTCAGCTACCGATGTTATACTCTCCAGTACTTTGCCCACGACAGAGCCCGCCTTCCTTACCAGCTTATTAAGACGTGAGGCGTCCCTCTTCTTAATGCTGCCTCCCCAACACGCCACCACAAAGAAGAGGGCGCTCTCCACAACTGACCTATAGAACAACTTCAGCATCTCACTACAGACATTGAATGACGCCAACCTTCTAAGGAAGTACAGTCGACTCTGTGCCTTCCTGCACAAGGCATCTGTGTTGGCAGTCCAGTCTAGCTTCTCGTCTAACTGTACTCCCAGATACTTGTAGGTCTTAACCTGCTCCACACATTCTCCATTAATGATCACTGGCTCCATATGAGGCTCCATAGAGGGTCCTCATTTATGAGTGATGAGCTGCGCCAGTACCTGCTGGCTAGGGGTATTGCTACTAGTAGGACCACGAGCTATAATCCCCGGGGGAATGGACAGGTAGAGGGAGAATGCCACTGTGTGGAAGGCCACACTCTTAGCCCTTAGGTCAAAGGGATTGCCGGTCTCTCGCTGGCAGGAGGTCCTCCCCGAGGCAGTCCACTCTATCCACTCCCTGTTATGCATGTCCACCAATGCCACCCCTCATGAGCGACTCTTTTCTTTTCCCAGGAAGTCTGCCACTGGGACCACCCTACCGGCTTGGCTGACGTCCCCAGGGCCAGTGCTGCTTCGGAAACATGCGAGGAGCAATAAATACTCCCCGATGGTCCAGAGGGTTTACCTACTTCATGCAAACCCCCAATATGCCTACGTGGTCTTACCTGATGGGCAGGAGGACACGGTCTCCGTCCGCAACCTGGCGCCCACAGGAGCACCAGACCCCTACCCCAAACACTCCACGGTGACTATGAACCTCGTACCCATCTATGAATATACCCACGAAACACCACGCACACCAAGCCCTACACAGACTCCTCACGACACTCCCATACCAGGCGCCACGCACATGCATGAGGGATTACTGACGCCTAACGGACTGGCACCTCAAGTCAGGCTGGAGCCAGCACAACCACCGTCACCGGTGCTACGTAGATCGCAGCGACAGACTCGACCGCCTGATAGACTTAACCTGTAAATATACTTGTAAGAAACTTCGCCCCGTGGGGACTCTCTTTTAAAACAAAGGGGGGATGAATGTGGTAAACTATGTATACCTATCTGGACACGCCCCCCTGCTGACTGCTCCTGTGGCTCCTCCCACAGACCCCTGTATAAAGCCGATTGGAGGCACTGCTCCCCCCCCCCCAGTCTCCGAGATGTTGTGCTCCGTTTTGCTGCTAATAAAAGCCTATCATTCGCGTCTCCGAGAGTTATTGATGGTGCATCAGTGGGCGAGCGGGGATTGAAGTAAGAAGACGGGATGTGAAGAGTGGAAAAAGGTTAGAGTGCTGAAGAAGTAGGTATCTGTTACGAGAGTGGATCTTGGGAGATAGGGAAGGAAGAGGGGCCCCAGGGGAGGTGACAGGCAGGTGATGAGAAGAGGTAAGAAGCCAGAGTGGAAAATTGAAAAAGAGGGAAAAATGCAGCAAGTTGGAGAAACTGATGCTTCCATAGTCGCTGCCTAACCTGCTGAGTTCTTTCAGCATTTTGTGTGTGTTGTTCGGAATTTACAGCATCTGCAGAATCTGTTGTGTTCCTAATCACTCACATACATTTTCATCTATATCAAGACAAACTGCAGTAGGTTCTGCAGATCCCTGTGGCACACCACCGATCAGAAAAACAACCCTCTAACTCCTAAAGCCAATTCTGCCCACCCTGGATACCATTTAATCTCATCTTCTGGACAACTTCACCCATCCAACTCTCAGCTGATTTTACAAACAACAGGCTCATTTTCGAGGTTCTTTGCAACTCTTGTTCGTTATAAGTATCATTTTATTTTATTTGTACAATTTGATTTCTCTTGCACATTGGTTACTTACTTGTCAGTCTTCATGTATAGTCTTGTTTGTAAATTATATTGTATTCAATTTTCCTGTAAATGCCTTTAAGGAAATGAATCTCAAGATAGTATATAGTAACACACGGTAACTTTGAGAAAAATAAATCTGACTTTGAACTTTGAGCCTAAACCTAAACACAGAAACTTACAGCAGAATACAGGCCCTTCGGCCCACAATGCTGTACAGACTATGTAACCTACTCTAGAAACTGCCTAGAATTTCCCTAGCAGATAGTCTTCTATTTTTCTCAGCTTTTTAAAATAAACTTGTCAAAAGCTTTATTAGTGACGAGGAGGGTGATGTTTGCTACATAACGTCACGTTATTTGAGAAGCACGTTGCACTTCATTTTAAAAGTATTTTAATACAAAGATTAAATATGGTTATAAATTGATGAAAATTAAACTATTACTTTTAATAAGACTGAGAGCAAGACACCAGACATAAGAAAATGATGTAAATTCACAAATCAAGTACAGTATACGAGAAACAAAATTTTCTGTTTTGCATTTATTGGAGTATAAAAGTTGCATTGTTTGCTGTGTAACCAAAACTATGTAGTCAGCTTTGAGTTTGCTATCTGCTATGCATGTATCCAATTTAGTAAGAGAATGAAATCTTAAGAATGTAGAAGACAATGGTGTGTTAATGAGAGGTAGCTAAGAGATGAAGATTAGAACATGATTAAGTCAACGGGTAGAAACAATAGTGGCGGATGTACTTGTGATACGCAACTGTAGACTGATTGGATATGCTAATACAACTAAACCAGGAGATTGCCATAAAAAATGCTATGTACAAGGATCGGTGGGCAATCGGCGACTAGCTCAATGACTCTCAACTTTGATTTGCAAATTAAAGTTTAATACTTCTTGAAGAATCTTCTGCGTCTCCTGGTCGTTTGTGGGGCACGAGAAACCACGACACATTCTGTTATTGGAAATTATTTTAAAACAAGACCTAGCGAAGGTATTCAGAGGCAATATGGGAAACAACTTCCCTGTACCGTCCGCGCGTCACCTGTCACTCGTCGGCATGGTAACGGCCCGGTCGGGTTGGCAGCACGCAAGCGCAGCAACTTTTCCCCTCACCTCTCTTCCCCTCCCTCCCCATCTCCCCTTCGACCGCGGACAGCGGTAGAGAAGGCCGGAGGAGCCAGCGTGAGGACTGAGAAGTTATGGCCGTTTTATTAACTTAACATGCAAGCACTTGCTCCGTAAAAGTCTCGCCTGTCAGTGAAAACGCGGCGATGCGTACACAGAATGCCGGACGAACGCAGCAGGTGAGGCAGCACAAGTCCGAGGCCGAGCCCCTTGATCAGGACACTTACCCCGACGCCAGCGCTCGAGCTTCCCGCCGTCCGCGTCACGTGATCCTGCCGCGCTTTGGGTCACGTGACGTGAATCCGCTTGTCCATCATTCGAGCCAGGAACTCCCCGGAAGCGGCGCGCTTCACCTTCTCAGGGGAAATTACCGATCATCATCACATTATGCACTTTGGCAAAAAATAATACAGTTTTATAAATACACGTTTGTAATGGTGCCTTCAAATTAACCACGTAGTTTGCAAAAAAATAGTTTTATTTTTAAAAATAACCATAATAGTCTTCATACTGTTTCTGAAATCCATGTACACTGCAGTCTCGCCATCAGTCACAAGGCCTTGGGCGTTCCTTGTTTCCTATACTTTAATTTTGTTCTGAGTCTTCTATAGTTGGTTTCTGTCCTGTGTGTTCCTTTAGACACATGAACTTTTTAAATCCTCCCACTGTAGCCCTACAGTCCTGGAGGCAGATTTCTAACCCACTTCCCCCAAGAAGATGTTTTTTTAATTCTTTGGATTTGGAGGGTGGGCACAGTATCTTAGTGTTTAGCATAATGCTTTACAGTACCAGCAACCTGGGTTCAATTCCCACCACTGCTTGTAAGGAGTTCTCCCCATGACCACATGGGATTCCTCCAGCTGCTCCAGTTTCCTCCCACTTTCTGGTTGGTAGGATAATTGGCATTATAAATCGTCCTGTGATTAGGCTAGGATTAAAACAAGATTGCTGGGTAGCATAACTCAAAGGGTCAATTCTGTGCTGTATCTCAATAAATTAAAAATAAAAAATTATTTGTAAAGCATCCTTGTTTCCTGACTTCTAACAACTGTTCCTGTTCGTATATGGAATAAAATACATCATCTTTTGGACAAACCTTTGCAGGATGTAGGAAGAAATTTACAGATAAATCAAGTAGAGAAATAACATTATTATGGCAACTCTTAACTATGTCAGTTGACCAAACTCCTGATGAAGGGTTTCGGCCCGAAAAGTCGTCACTACCTCCTCCCATAGATGCTGTCAGGCCTGCTGAGTTCTGCCAGCATTTTGTGTTTTTATTTATTTCCAGCATCTGCAGATTCACTCATGTTGCAGTTTGACCGGAATTGCTTTTCAAACTATCAAGTTCAGGTTCATTGTCATTCATCCATATGTATGTATATTGCTTAAAAAGAAGTATTCCTCCAGGCAAAGGTGCAAAGCCCAGTACATACAGCCACACACAGCACATATAACAATTACAGCACGGAAACAGGCCATCTCAGCCCTTCTAGTCCATGCCGAATGCTTACTCTCACTTAGTCCCACCAACCTGCACTCAGCCCATAACCCTCCATTCCTTTCCTGCCCATATAGCACATAGTCACAAAATAACATTAGCACAAGTAAAATTTATTATCAGGGTACATAAATGTCACCATACAACCCTGAGATTCCTTTTCTGTGGGCATACTTAGCAAATCTGTAGAACAGTAACTGTCAACATCAGGAACTGTTAACAAAACAAACTGTGCAAATGCAGATATAAATAAATAGCAATAAATAAAAAGCATGAAATAACAATATTAGAGTCCCTAAATGAGTTTAGCTATCCCCTTTTGTTGAAGAGCCTGATGGTTGAGGGGTAGTAACTGTTATTGAACCTGGTGGTGAGAGTCCTGAGGTGCCTGTACCTTCTACCTGATGACAGCAGGCCAGAGTGGTGAGGATCTTTGATGATAGATGCTGCTTTTCTACGGCAGCATTTCATGTAGATGTACTCCATGGTTGGGAGGGCTTTACCTGTGATGTATTGGGCCAAATCCACTACCTTTTGTAGGATTTTCTGCTCATAAGGTATTGGTTTTCCCATACCAGGCCATAAGTCAGTCAGTCAGCTCACTTTCCACCACACATCTATAGAACTTTGCCAAGGTTTTCGATGACATGCCGAATCCCGCAGACTCCTGAGGAAGTAGAGGAGCTGTCATGCTTTCTTTACAATTATATGATGGATCCAGGACAGGTCCTCTTGAGATAGTGACACCCAGAAATTTAAAGTTACTGACCCTCTGCTCCTCTGATGATTACTGATATTATTTATTTTGTGACCGTATGTGTTATTGTAACTATATGGGCTAAATGAATCTCAGCATGATGGTAAATTTAATTTAACGTTGTATGTCATGTTTTCAGTTTATTGAAAAGGCAGTTGTTGAGGTCAATGAATTTCTGTGGAATGTTCTGTTTTACTGTTGATCAGAATCAGGATCAGGTTTATTATCACAGGCATGTGATGTGAAATTTGTTAACTTAGCAGTAGCTGTTCAATGCAATACATAATCCAGCAGAGAGAGAAAAAATAATAAATAAAATAAAACATAATAATAAATAAACAAGTAAATCAATTACGTATATCTAATAGATTATAAAAATGAGCAAAAACAGAAATACTGTATATTAAAAAAGATGAGGTAGTGTCCAAAGCTTCAAAGTCCATTCAGGAATCGAATGGCCGAGGGGAAGAAGCTGTTCCTGAATCTCTGAGTGTGATTCTTTCACATGTATTCTTTCCACACATGCCTCTCCAGTTCTACATGAGGATTTCTCTGTACCACCAGTGATATCAGAGTAGTCAAAATTTCATAAAACCTTGAGAAACTAGGGTTAATCTGTTCATTTCTCCTCCACCCTTCCCCCACTGCCTCTGACTAGCTCCACCACTTGTTCCAATATTGTCTGAGTTGTAAGTGTCACTTTGGCCACTCCTGGAACGTCTAAGTTGAACTGGTCATAGCTGGTAACTGAGACAGATATAGCAGACTACCAACTCGACCTGCATGCTCACCAGGCTAAGGAATGTCCTTGTGCACTGTTTTAATTGCTGTACCTGATTCCACCGTCCTCAGTCTGCCGTGATCCTGCATTGGCAACAGCTTTCCCATAGTGTTTTAAATTTTTCACTGACTTTTTCAAATTTGTTTGGATTTTTTTTCTATTTTCATTCTTTGCTCATGTTGTGATTAGTTAATGTGGTGCTGTGTGATCTGTGTGTCATCTGCATCAGAATCAGGTTTAATATCACTGGCATTTGTCCTGAAATTTGTTGATCTGCGGCAACACTACATTACAATACAAAATATTTATTAAAAAGCTATAAACTACAATCAGAAATATAAAATTTACAAAGTAGGGGCACAGAGAAGTACAGCACAGAAACAGGCCCTTCAGCCCGTCTAGTCTAGGCAAAATCCATTTATTCTCATCAACCTGCACCAGGACCATAGCCTCCATTTCCCTACTATCCATGTTCCTATCCAAACTTATCTTAAATGCTGAAATTGAGCTTGCATGCACTGTTTGTGCTGGCGGCTCATTCCACACTCTCATGGCCCACTGAGTGAAGAAGTTTCCCCTCATGTTCCCCTTAAACTTCTGACCTTTCACCCTTAACTCATAACCTGTGGTTGTACTTCCACCCAACCTTGGTGGAAAAAGCCTGTTTGCATTTACCCTATCTATACCCCTCATAATTTTGTATCCTTCTATCAAATCTCCTCTCAGTCTTCTATGTTTTAAAGAACAGTGCAAAATGAGAGAGAACAAAAATACTCAGGTAGTGTTCATGGGTTCATTGTCCGTTCAGAAATCTGATGGTGGAGGGGAAGAAGCTGTTCCTGAAATGTTGAGTGGGTGTCTTCAGGCTCCTGTCCCTGCTGCTTGATGGTAGCAAAGAGAAGAGGGCATGTCCTGGGTGATGGGAGTCCTTAATGACGGATGCTTCCTCCTTGAAGCATAGCTTGTTGAACGTGGCCTGGATGCTGGGGAAACTGGTGCTCATGATGGAGATAGCTGAGTTGACAACTTTCTGCAGCTTTTTCCAATCCTGGGCAGTAGTACGACTAGTTAGAATACTCTCCATCGGGTCATCTATCTGCAAAGCTGACTTGATCTGATTATCCATTGAACAGTTGGTTTAGATGAAAGCTTTTTGTATACCATATTTAAATAATGTTTGCTATGGTTTGAATTTAGAATTGACTTAGTCATTCACTGGAATCCAATCTGAAAGGGTGGGCAAGGAGTGGAAAACCAAAGGTTCACAATCTTTTTTTAAAATCTGAAACCTGCCTTGCTAAATGAGCTTTTCTATCTCTTAAGCAAGTACATAATGCTTATGTAATGGTTGTCTGTCATATCCGACGATGACAGGAAACCTGTCTGGGAGATTCTTTAAAGTGGAAAAGCTTTAAAGTGGACAATTCGACTGTCTGAACCTCAGAAGCTCAGATTCAGTGGTACAAACTGTGGTCTTCCTTGGATGAGTGGATCCACTTCAGTGGATGACGATGACTTCTCTGTGCTTTGTCATGCCCTTCACTCTCCATAGAGCATTACAGTAACTCCTTCCGGGCCGGAGGATCTCACCGTAGATCCCATCTGTTCAGTCTGGCAAGCCATGACCCATGACCCTATCTCACTGGAGTATGGGAACCACCGGCTACCCTTACCTGGTTCAGCCTGCCTGTTGAAACAATGTACCAGGGTGTGGCCACTGTCACAGGCAAATGAGTAACTGGAGCCACAAGTGAGAGAGCTACATAGAAACATAGAAAACCTACAGCCCACAAAGTTGCGCCGACATATCCCTACTAGGCTTACCCATAGCCCATGTACCTATCCAAAAGTCTACATAACATAAGAACATAAGAGATAGGAGCAGGAGTAGGCCAATCGGCCCCTCAAGCCTGCTCCGCCATTCAACAAGATCATGGCTGATCCAATCTTAACTCTAGTTTTCACCGAATCCCACAAGGCAGCAGTGCCAACCAACAGGGCACCATGCCGCCCATTTTATTTTATTATTCATCCTGCCCAAACCCATGTGATCACCCAGGGGAAAAAAACCGAGTTGCCAATTGAGGAGAAAAAATCTGGAAAATTCCTCTCTGACCCATTCAGGCTATCGAAAACTGGTCCAGGAGATCACATGGCTGATCTAAACCTAGCCTCATGTCCACTTACCTGCTCGCTCATCGTATCCCCTAATGCCATTTTTATCCAGGAAAATGTCTATCTCTTAAAAGACCCTATCGTATCTGCCTCCACCACCATTGCCAGCAGCCCATTCCACGCACTCACCACTCTCTGCGTAAAAAAAACTTACCCCTGACATCTCCTCTGTATCCATCAAACTTTACAACTCCTCCCTTGGAGTGTCAGACACCCTGAGCCAATAGGCTGGTCGTGGACTTATTTCCACTCGGCATGATCAACTTATTATTATTTAATTATTTATGGTTTTATATTGCTATATTTCTTCACTGTTCTTGGTTGGTGCAGCTGTAACGAAACCCAATTTCCCTCAGGATCAATAAAGTATGTCTGTCTGTATCTACTCTACAGCACCTTAAACCTGTGTCCTCTTGTGGCAACCATTCCAGCCCTGGGAAAAAGCCTTTGACCATCTGCACGATCAGTGCCTCTCATCATCTTGTACACCTCCATTAGGTCACCTCTCATCCTCTATCGCTCCAAGAAAAAAAGGCCGCGTTCACTCAACCTGTTTTCATAAAGCATGCTCCCCAATCCAGGCAACATCCTTGTAAATCTCCTCTGCACCCTTTCTATGGCTTCCACATCCTTCCTGTAGTCAGGCGACCAGAACTGAGCACAGTACTCCAAGTGGGGTCTGACCAGGGTCCTATATAGCTGCAACATTACCTCTCGGCTCCTAAATTCAATTCCACGAATAATGAAGGCCAATACACCGTATGCCACAGAGTCAACCACAGAGTATGCCACCGTTAACCACAGTCAACCTGCACAGCTGCTTTGAGTGTCCTATGGACTCAGACCCCAAGATCCCTCTAATCCTCCACACTGCCAAGAGTCTTACCATTAATACTATATTCTGCCATCATATTTGACCTACCAAAATGAACCACTTCACACTTACCAGGGTTGAACTCCATCTGCCACTTCTCAGCCCAGTTTTGCATCCTATCAATTCCAATCAAATGCTGTAACCTCTGACAGCCCTCCACACTATCCACAACACCCCCAACCTTTGTGTCATCAGCAAACTTACTAACCCATCCCTCCACTTCCTCATCCAGGTCATTTATAAAAATCATGAAGAGTAAGGGTCCCAGATCAGATCCCTGAGGCACACCACTGGTCACCGGCCTGAATGCAGAATATGACCCATCTACAACCACTCTTTGCCTTCTGTGGGCAAGTCAGTTCTGGATCCACAAAGCAATGTCCCCTTGGATCCCATGCCTCCTTACTTTCTCAATAAGGTTTGCACGGGGTACCTGAATGTCGAATGGGGACCAAAGCTGAGTAAGTTGCCCCAGAATGGACACGACAAGCCCTTTCACCAAAGTTGCTGCCCCTTCCTGGACACCCCATACACTGGTGGAGCAAAGACCCAGTAAAAATTGCTTTTATTTTGTAAGTCATGCTTTTCCTAGGATATGTTTGGTGTTGGTTTATTGTGATTCCTCCTTGGTATAGACTGAAATAAAATGGAAGTCTGTAAGACAAAATGGTGTTAACTTGGACAGGGGTTGTTTTGGAAAGTACAACAGAGCAAGTCCACAGCAACATTTTAAGAATGTTAAGGGAATACAAGTTTACAGCCTTACCAGTGGAAGATAGTGAAAAATGTTTTTCAGGGGAAGACAAGGTCATTATGCAGAGCTAGGGCCAAATGCATGAACAAGTACCACTGTAAGGGGTTTTGAAGGATACTAAAGAGTAAGGAGGGAAGAGGATTGTCCTTGGCTAGGTCACAGCTGGTGACTGATAGGGAACAACAAGGTGAGAGAGTAGAGTTTGTCAAGTTGGATTAGACTGAGAAAGACTGAGGATAGGCTGGGTGGAAGCATTCCGCAGATCTGCTCACTTAGAGGATGATAAGTATTATTTTGATTTCTGTACTGCTACTACTTACTGCTACAGAGATTTGTTTTTCCTTTTGTATCATGTTTGTGCTAGTCCGAATCGTGTTTTCTTGTGGCCTTGAACACGTGCGTTGTCTCCTTTTGTTTGTGAATACATACTGTATGCGAACACTCAGAGCTGATCCAGGAAAGAACAGTAACGGATTTTAAAATAATTTTCCTTCACAACTGGCGGAGCAGACTCGATGGGCCAAATGGTCTAATTCTGTTCCTATGTCTTATGGTCTAACTTGGCACTGCGACCTGGGCCAGCATAATGGGGGCTGTTGCAAACAGCAGGACAAATCTGAGGGTGAAACTGAGATTAAGGTACCAGATTGGATGGACATCACCCATGGGTTTGGTGCAGTGGCCAGCATATTGTCTGAGGGTTGTTCTCCCTCATGTTGGAGAGCTGAAATAGAGAACAGTGGATGTGACGTTCTGGGCATGGTAGCCACTCTGCTAAATAAGGTAGGGTTTCCCAAATGGGAAGCGACCATTGGGAATGTGGCCTGTTGGATTTTGTTATACCCTACGCTTTGAAAACTGTATTCGACGTGTATAGGGTGGCAGAGCAAATGTTTCCTGCTGCTAGTGACAGAATTGGAATCATAGATCAGCTAAATCTTACTTTAGTTGAATCAGCTAGATCGGCCCGCGAACGAGCTGACAAAGTCGAAATCCAGCAAACCAACCTAGCGTGTAAATTGCTTAGAGAACGGCAGGGGTACTGGGTGAACATGAGCGCATTAATGGCTAAGGGGTGGGACCCTGATATCTGCTATGGCGCTCATACCCGGTGTGGTGACGGCCCTGACCCCGAGACCCGTGCAGAGCGTTATACGCGAGGAGCCGGCGGTACAGTGAGGAGTCATAAGACTACAAGGACGCCAGGGGCTGGTCAAACAAAACGGGAGGAAATAATGACTAGGGCATGGAGGACTGAGGTCTCCGAGATTTGTATGTGCAGAAGAATGTCTTGCTGTGTGCTTAGCTCGGTTGTGGGATACGGGTGCTGGCACAGTGCACGGAGGAGGCTAACGATTTGCTCCCGTTCTCCACATTAAGTGGTATTTAATAACCAGAAGTGGAATGACAATGGCAGCCCCGCAGATTTATCATTGCGGGTCCGCCGCGCGGTTTTCAGACACGTTGTGAATCAGGGGACAGCTCCGTCCGCCAAAAGCGGGTCAAACATTATAATTCGGATTCCCATTCCCGTTCCGACATGTCGGTCCATGACCCCCTCTTGAGCCAAGATGAGGCCACCCTCAGGATGGAGGAACAACATCTTATTTTCAGTCCGGGTTGCCTCCAACTTGATGGCTTGAACATCGATTTCTCTTTCTGGTTTAAAAAAAACCTCCTCTCTTCTTCTATTTCCCACCCTGGCCTCTTACCTCTTCTCACCTGCCTATCACCTCCTCCTGAATCCCTCCCCTCCCCCCCCCCCACTTCTCCTATCGTCCACTCTCCTCTCCTTTCAGATTCCTTCCTGTCCAGCCCTTTACCTTTCCACCCAAGTTCCCCTTTCCTTTCCAGTCCTGAAGAAGGGTCTCGGTTCAAAACGTCGACTGTTCATTCATTTCCATAGACGCTGACTGACTCGTGCTGTACTTCCAGCATTGTGTGTTTTGCTTTGGATTTTCGGCATCTGCAGACTTTCTCGTGATTAAGGATTTATCCTTCTGCAGTTGACTGGGGACCTCTGCAGGATGCGCCTTGGCACTGTAGACGAAGGGATTGCGATGCTTCCTGCTGTACTATAGTTAAAGATACAGTTTACCACCGATTGGGGTGGGATGGCCGGTATGAGGAGAGATTGAATCAGGGACATGTGAACAGAGGGTCTCAATATGCACACTCATATTTAAAGGGAAATCCGGTGTGCCTCTTGGGGATGCAAGTTGAACACCCCGTGGGTGATGCTGTAGACAGAATGGAGGTTGACGAGGGGAAAATGTTTTTAAATCAAAGAAGGGGACAGAAAGCATTAAAATAACGCGGTCTGTAGCTCCATCCAACTCGCAAAAAATGTTCCAAGCACCGTTAAAGACGGGTGGATAAGGCGAAGATTGATGGTATGCCCACGGATGGCATATATGCCTTGTGAAAAACCCACAATGGTGTGCCTAGTGCCCTTCCCCTGGAAGGGCAGTCCATCTCCGGGGCTGAGCTGCAGACACTGATAGAGGGGGGAGAGCACGAATGACAGGAGTTCGGAGTGGCTCGATCCCCTCCCGACCTCTCATATAGGGGTGGCTCCAGGGTCCCCACGCAGTCAGAGTAATAGAAACATAGAAAAACTACAGCACAATACAGGCCCTTCGGCCCACAATTGCTGTGCCGAATGTAGCCTTTTATTGAGGGGGACATGATTGGGATGTGGGAACAGACAAAAGGTTTAACTGAATACGTACGGGTGAGGAACATTCCGTTATAAACAGGAAAGCTGACAATCATCTGGTGTGAGTCCAGGGAGGAATATAATAAAAGCTCAGGAAACAGCAGTTCGATTGGCTATTGAGGAGCGACCGTCGGTGGAAGCCCGAGTACTGATCGCAAATGAGAAAATCTGCAGATGCTGGAAATCCAAACAACACTCACAAAATGTTGGAGGAACTCAGCAGGCCAGGCAGCATCTATGGAAAAGAGTACAGTCGATGTTTCGGACCTAGACCCTTCAGCTGAGTACTGATAGCCGCCTTACCTGGAAATGTGTGGCAGAGACAGACAGTGCAGACTAAATTGGAGAAGTTCTCATTTGGCAGCTTAAAAGCAACTGTTTTAGTAGACCTCTTACAATATAATTAACCATAAAATATAGGAGCAGAATTAGACTATTTGGTCCATCACATCTGCTCTGCCAATCATTACTGATCCATTTCCCTCTCAGCCATATCTCCTACCCTCTCCCCATATTGCCCTGACCAATTAAAATCAGAAAATGCTGTAAACACTCACTGAGTCAGGCAGCGTCCATGGTAGAGGAGCTGAGACAGAGCTTCAGGAAACAGGCTTAATCATTAGGTGGGTGGGAGGGAGAAAAGGGATTTGTTTTGCAGTTGTTGTGGGCATGCTATGTTGGCACCGGAATGTGTGGTCACACTTGTGGGCTGTCCCTGTGCATCCTTAGGCTGTGTTGGTTGTTAATGCAAACAAGGCATTGCACTGTATGTTTCCATGTACATGTGACAAATAAATCTGAATCTAGGTAACATCATAGTCCAGCCTTTGTCCCTGGACTTAGAACTAAAATGCCTATCATCCTCCACACTAAGTTTAGAGTCATAGAGAAGTACAGCACTCAAAGAGGCCATTCGCTCCATCTAGACTATTTAAACTGCCTACTCCCATTGACCTGCACGGGGACCATAGCCCTCCATATCCCTTCCATCCACATACCTATTCAAACTTCTTCTAAAGGTTGGAATCGAGTTTGCATGCACCACTTGTGCTGGCAGCTCATTCCACACTCTCACAATCCTCTGGGTGAGAAAGTTACCTCTCATGTCTCCACTAAACTTACCCACCTTTAACCCATGACCTCTGGTTCTAGTCCCAACCAACCTCAGTGGGAAAAGCTTGCTTGCATTTACCCTATCTATACCCATCAAAATTTTGTATGCCTCTATCATATCTCCTCTCAATATGCTACATTCTAAAGAATACAGTCCTAACCTATTCAATCTTTCCTTATAACTCAGGATCTTCAGACCAAGCAACATCCTTGTAAATTTTGTCTGTGCTCTTTCAATCTTTACATTTTTCCTGTAGGTAGGTGACCAAAACTGCACACAATACTCCAAGTTAGGCCTCACCAACATCTTATACAGCTTCAATATAGCATCCCATCTCCTGCACTCAATACATTGATTTATGAATGCCAAAGGGCCAAAAGCTTTCTTTACATCCTTATCTACTTGTAACAGCACTTAGGGACCTACATTCCCAAATCCCTTTGTTCTACCACACTCCTCAGTGCTCTACCATTCACTATGTAAGACCTACCCTGATTTGTCCTACAAAATTGCACCTTACACTTGTCTGCGTTAAATTCCATCTGTCAATTTTCAACACATTTTTCCAGCTGATCCAGATCCTACTGCAAGCTCTGAAAGTCTTCCTCGCTGTCCACTACACCCCCAATCTTGGTGTCATCTGCAAATTTGCTGATCCAGTTAACCACATTATCATCCAGATCCTTGATATGGATGACAAATAAGAGACCCAGCACTGATCCCAGTGGCAATTCACTAGTTACAGGCCTCCGGTCAAAGAGGTCATCTACCCCACTCTCTGGCTTTTCCTACAAAGCCAATGTCTAACTCAATTTACTACCACATCTTCAATGCCAAGCGACCAAACTTTTCTGACCAATCTCCCATGCAGGATCTTGCCAAATGCTTTGCTAAAGTCCACATAGACAACATGTACTGCCTTACTTTCATCAGCTTTCGTGGTAACTTCCTGGAAAAGCTCTATAGGATTGGTTAGACACAACTTAACATCCACAACGCCATGCTGACTATCTCTAATCAGTCTCTGTCTATCCAGATACTCATATATCCAGTCCCTTAGAACTTTTCCGAAAGTGATGTCAGATTCACTGGGTTATAATTTCTGGGTTTATTTTTTAAGAGCCTTTCTTAAACAAAGGAACAACAGTAGCCATCCTCCAGTACCTCACCTGTTGCTAAGGATGATTTAAATATATCTGTTAGGGCCCCTGCAATTTCTGCACTTGCTTCCCACAGGGTCCGAGGAACACCTCGTCAGGCCCTGGGGATTTATCCACCCTAATTTGCCTCAGGGCAGCAAATACCTCTTCCTATGTAATCTGTATAGGGTCCATGAAATCCATGTTACTTTGCCTCACTTTTACAGATCCTGTGTCAGTCTTGTGAGTTAATACAGATGCAAAAACCCATTTAAATCATCCCATCTCTCCTAGCTCCACACTAGAGGACCACTTCTGTCCCTTGCAATCCTTTTGCTCTTAAGATGTCTGTAGAATCCCTCCCTTCACCTTGTCTGTTAGGGCAAACTCATGCCTTCTTTAGTCCTCCTGATACCTTTAAGTGTTCTTTTGTACTTCTTATACATATACTCCACAAGTACCTCATTTGTTCCTCCCTGCCTATACCTGATATGCAGCTCCTTTTTTTTCTTAACCAGGACCTCAATATCACTTGAAAACCAAGGTTCCTTACCCGTTATCTTTACCTTTTATTCTGACAGACACATACAAGCTTTGTACTCTCAAAATTTCACTTCTGAAGGCCTCCCACTTACCAAGTACACATTTGCCAGACAACAGCCTGTTGTAATCCACACTTGCCATAATGTAACAGCAACAGTTCAATGAAAAAAATGATATAAAAGAAAAATTAAAAAATCACAATATACATATAATGAATAGATAAAAATTGTGCAAAATCAGAAATTATATATATATATATATATATTTAAACTTAAAAAGTGAGGTAGTGTTCACGGATCAATGTCCATTTAGGAATCAGATGGCAGAGAGGAAGAAGCTGAACCTGAATTGCTGAGTGTGTGCCTCCTACCTGATGGTAACAATGAGAAAGGGGCATGCCCTGGGTGCTGGAGATCCTTAATAATGGACGCTGCCTTTCTGAGACACCACTCCTTGAAGATACGCAGGGTACTTTGATGGAACCAACTAAATTTACGACCCTCTGCAGCTTCTTTTGATCCTGTGCAGTAGCCCCCACCCCACCCATACCAGACAATGATGAAGCCTGTCAGAATGCTCTCCACAGTACACCTATAGAAGATTTTCTTTTTTTTTTGTAATTTTTTATTGAAGTTCATCATCAAACATTTCCATAAGATGTATTTCAGATACTGTACATATATATCATATATTCATATTTGCCACAAATCTCCACATAATATTTATCTGAGGTATACACTTATAGAAAAGAGAGGAAAGAAAGAATAATCAAAAGGAGAAAACTATGTACAAGTAGGGAGTGATTTTTTTTTACAACATATTCATTGATTTGTGAGGATAAGATTAGGTCTATGAGGTGTTATGTAGTTAAACCATTTTCCCAGTATGAATCAAATTGTTCCAACTTATGATCAACAGATGCTGTTATCTTCTCCATTTTGTAAATGTCCATTGTAATTTCCATACATGCGTTTAAGGTTGGGCTCTCCTGTGATAACCATTTCCTGGTAAGAGTCTTTTTACCAGCCACCAGCAGTAAATTCATTAAATATTTATCTTTTCAACCATTCTTGAGGTATATACCGAAAATATATGGTCTTACTTTTTAAGGGTATTTCACATTTAAAGATGTCTTGTAGGGCATTGTGTATCCCACTCCAATAGCCTTTGATAAACAGGCAATCCCAGAAAATATGGTAATAGTTTGCATTTTGATTTCCACAATTTCTCCAGCAAACAGGGAGGTCACTATCATAATGGGATTTCTGAGAGGGTGTAATAAAATATCTTATAAAGTTTTTCATCCGAACTCCCTCCATTTCTGTGAACTGGTACACTTCCATTGATACCTCCATATTATTGTCCATTCTTCCTCAGATATAATTATCCCTCCTTCTTTCTCCCATTTTGTTTTAATGTATGAAGTTGAATATATTTTAAATTTTGACAAACCCTTATACACGCTTGATTCTACCATTATTTGAATTATGTGTTTTTCTAAATAGCTCTATGAGCATGCACTTGCCTTAGTTACATTTATAACCCTCCTATTAACATACTGTCGCATCTGCAAATACCAATAAAAGTCTTGATTTTATAATGTTTCTCTTTAAGCATTTCAAAACTGAACAGTGTTCCTTCTTTCATTATATTGCAAAGAACTGTTATTCCTTTAGTTGTCCAGTCCTTAAATCTAGCATCCAGTTTATTCAGTTTAAAATCCGAGTCATATGCACACCATTTAAGAATTGCAATACCTTCCTCTAGTTTATATTCTTTTATAATAGTTCTCCATATTTTAAGAGTCCATTTCACCCATGGGTTATCAAAAGAATTTATGTAACTTTGTAGGTTGCTATCAGCCAAAATTGCCTGTATGGGAATGGAAAGTATCCTCTCCTCAATGTTTTTTCATTGAGCGTCATATGATGGGTTGCACCAGCATATTACAGCTCTCAACTGTGCTGCAAAATAATAATCTCTAAGAGAAGGTAGAGATTAATCTTTCCTTTAGAATAATCTTTCCTTTTCCTTGGCTAATTGCAAGTTTTGAGATGAACTCTAGGCTTTTACCTTGCCATATATATCTTGATAACAACTTGTTCCATTCATTGAATTGATTTTGGTTAATCTCTATTGGTAGGGTCTGACAGAGATAATAGTCTGGGCAATATATTTATTTTAATGGATTCAATCCTTGAACTGAGACTGAAAAAAGGAATTAGGTTCCATCTTGTTATATATTCCTTTTTTATATATATAGGTGGATAATTGCATTCTGATAATTTTGCCAAATCTTTTGGCAAATGATGATGCCCAAATATTTTTAAGATTCTGATTGCCATGCCCAGGGATATCTACTTTGAATTTCTCTTGGTGGGCTATAGTTATATGAAAGTAATTGGATTTTATTTATGTTGATCTTGTATCCTGATAATTGACCATATTGTTCAAAGGATTGCATCAATTTAGGTAAAAAATATGTTGGTTGCCCTAGGTAGGCAACCACGAAATGTCATCCACGTAACAGGCCAATTTATGCTCTGACCCTTTAATAGCAGTTCCCCTGATATCTTCATTTTGTCTGATGTATTGAGCTAGTGGTTCCAAATATAATGCTAAAGAGTAGCAATGGCCATGCACAACCCTGACTCATGCCACTTTCTAGGGTAAAACTATTTGATAAATATCCATTGATTTTAATCCTAGCAGTAGGATTGTCAAATAGTGCCTGTATAGTTTTAATACAAGGAGCGATTGATAGGTTCATGGCCTAAGGTAGAAAGAGTCAATTTTAGCAAACCTAGCACATTTATTTTTCAACATAGACCCCTCCTACATGTACACACTTAGTCCAGCGGCCATGGAGCATATGGATCGCTTCTTTGTAAAAGTTGGCGTCTTGAACCTCCAGAAGTGGTCCACAGCAGGGGTGATTGATAAGTTTGTGGCCTAAAGTAGAAGGACATGAGTTATTAAATTCAAACTTTCTGCATAATCACTCAGAGTTGTACTGCATGTGCATGTAACAAGAGCTGTATAACTCATCTCCCTCAACCTTAGGCCACGAACTTATCAATAACCCCTGCTGTGGACCACTTCTGGAGGTCCAAGATGCCGACTTCTACAAAGAAGCGATCCATATGCTCCATGACGCTGGACTAAGTGTGTAAATGTAGGAGGTTGTTGAAAAATAAATGTGCTAGGTTTTCTGAAATGGACTCCTTCTACCGTAGGCCACAAACTTATCAATCACCCCCCATAATTGTCATGTAAACCTATGTAAAACTCTGTAAATTCCAATTAATCAAAACAAACGCCTTTTCAGCGTCCACACTTATCGCTATTGCTTCAATTTAATTTTTTTGTACATGGTCCATAATGTGAAGTGTCCTTCGTATATTGTCTTGTGTTAGGCATTGTTGTATAAAACCTGTCTGATCATTATGTATCAGTGTGGGTAGAAATTCTTCTAATCATTTGGCCATGATGGAGGTAAATAATCTATAATCTACATTAAGAACAGATATTGGTCTAAATGACTCACATTCCATTTTATCCTTGCCTTCTTTCGGTATAGCTGAGATTATCGCCTCCTTCCAGCTGGGTGGCATGTGTGCCTTTTTTAGAGCTCAGTTCAGTGTGGGAAGTAAAACAGGAATTAATTCATTTTTAAATTCTTTATACCACTCTGCTGTATATCCATCTGATCCTGGTGACTTGCTTGATTTAAGCCTCCTAATTGCAGTTATTAGTTCAGCTTCAGTTACGTCAGCAGTCATCGTTCTATTTTGTTCTTCGCTTAAAGTGGGTAACTAGAGAATTCAGGATGGTGTCAATTTGGGTTATGCTTCCCCTGGAACTTTGGAATGTAGAGTTTTGTAAAACACTTCAAAAGCTTCTTGAATTTCACTTAGCTTTCTTTTTATCACTTTTGTTCTTGGATCCCTAATTCTATGAATTGTATTTTCTGCTATCTTTTTTTTTCAAGTTTCCACGCCAGTATTTTCATAGATTTAGATCCACTTTCATAGTGTCTCTGTTTCAGAAACATTAGATTTTTCCTCATTTCTCGTGTAGCCAAACTATTAATTTCATTCCTAATTTTTTAAATTTCCTCTAATGTATCCTGTGCCAAACTCAATTTGTTTTTTTTTCTAGATCCTTTCTTATTTTGTAATTCCTCTGTTTTATTCCTTATTTTTTTCTTTGATGAAGATATCACTATAATTTTCCCTCTTAAGACAGCCTTCACAGTATCCCATAGAAGGGGAGCTGAAACCTCTCCATTATCATTGAATTCTAGGTAAAGACCAATTTCTTTTTAAATTTGTTTCTTAAAATAGGGATCATTGAGTAGACTTGAACTTAGTTTCCAAATAGTATTCTTTGGTTGTAGGTCAAAATCAACAGATAAATATATAGGTGCATGGCCACTTATATCTATCATCCCAATTCCACAGGTGTTTGTCATTATCTTTTCCAAATTTTATGAAATAGTCTATTCTCGTATATAAAGAATGGGGTGGCAGAATCACGAGTGCAATCCCTTTTGTCGGGGAAAGGGTCCCTCCATATATCAATTAGACCAACATCTTCAGAAAGTGTGTTAACTTTCTTATGTAATGACTTTGTTTCATAGGTTTTTCTACTGAAAGAGTCTAACTTTGGTTGTAATTGTAAATTTAAGTCTCCCCCATATATCAAGAGGCCTTCTGTTTCCTGGGGGTGCGTATATATTCAAGATTAACTGAATTTCCATCTATATTCCCCCTTACTAGAATATATCTGCCCTCCTTATCTCCCATTTCAAATACTTTTTCAAAATTTAGCTTGCTTGAGATGAGAATAGCAATTTCTGTCCTATGTCCTGGTTTATATGAGAAAAACAAATTAGTGAAGCCCATTCTCTTTAGTTTTCCATGCTCATTATCACGTGAGTTTCCTGTAAATATACTATATGGGCTTGTCCTGTCTTAATTTATGATAGAATTTTAATGCGTTTGATTGGATTTAACAGCCCATTGACATTAAAAGAAATGAATTTTACCTTAATTTTGCACTGTATTAATGTTCCTCATTGGGATTTGGGGTTTTTAATTTGTAAAATGTATAGAAAAACTAATTAAAAAATAATTTTAAAAAAAATTAAAAGAAATGAATTTTACTTTGTCCTTAGCCACGTGAATTTACCTGTCAGTATATCATTAAAATTAGCAAAATAGAACTGAATCAATCTACTCCCTGAACAAATAAGAACCAAGAAACGCAAATGAATAAAAAGGTACTGATGATGTGATTCCAAGCCTGAGGTCTCTAGTACATTACCCTGGGTTGAACTAGAGGAAACGTCTAGCCGTGGGGGGATAGCCTCTCCTACCTGTGAGTTGAGGGCCCCCACTTCAGTACTCATAAAAGTGAGTGAACAAATCTATGTCCATTACACAGAAAAGACTTCCCTGTGTATTCCTCCCATGTATAGATTCTCATTTAGGTGGGTAAAAAGGAGTGAATGAATGAATAAAAAACAATTGAGTAATATAAAATCCACATTATAATATGTACTTCTTGAGATAAGTATAGCATCGTCTATTTTTCCTTCTGTTTAGCTTATCAACACTTTTGAAATTAGTCAGACCTTAGGGCTCTTCTCAAGTGGATGAGGGCTGTCTTCTGAAAACTCAGTCTCTTCCTGATATTCTTCTCTCACCCGCCTTCCAGATTCTCTCACTATTTCCCAAGCAGAGCAGGATAGCTGCTCAGCCAAGCTTTCCTTCGGTGTAATCACGCTGACAGGCAACCCTCTGCTATAGAAGGTTTAAGTGTTTTTGTTGACATTCCAAATCTCTTCAAACTC
This sequence comes from Hemitrygon akajei, assembly GCF_048418815.1. NCBI lineage: Eukaryota > Metazoa > Chordata > Chondrichthyes > Myliobatiformes > Dasyatidae > Hemitrygon > Hemitrygon akajei. The sequence goes on along the minus strand of NC_133131.1, from coordinate 171,722,604 downwards.
CTAATGTAAGTATAGATGCTGTTTTGCCTTCTTTGTAGATCTGTACCATATCTTATATGGGCTCCATGTCTCAGAAAGCATGTTGTTATTGGAGAGAGTCCAGAGGAGGTTTGGGAGATCTGGGAATGAAGGGGTTAACAGATGAGGAGCATTTGGCAGCTTTTGCCTGTATTCACTGGAATTTAGAAGAATGTTTTGTAAAGGGCCGTTATTCTTTTTCTAATGTTCGGAGACTGTTAAATGTTATATATTCATCCTTTTCTAAGGCTCCCCAATGTGTCGTCTCTCTTGATGCTGAAAAGGCATTTGACAGAGTTAAATAGAAATACTTATTTAATGTTTTAGAGAAATTCGGCTTTGGTATTAATTTTAATAAGAGGATTAGAATGATATGTAAAAGCACTATTGCTACTGTTATTACTAACAATTGCAGATCTTTTTTTCGACTTTCACGGGTACAAGACAAGGATGTCAGTTAAATCAATAGACAGTAGGTGCAGGAGTAGGCCATTTGGCCCTTCTAGCCAGCACCACCATTCACTGTGATCATGGCTGATCATACACAATCAGTACCCTGTTCCTGCCCTCTCTCCATATCCCTTGACCCCGCTATCTATAAGAGCTCTATCTAACTCTCTCTTGAATGCATCCAGAGACTTGGCCTCCACTGCCTGCTGGGGCAGAGCATTCCACATATCCACCACTCTCTGGGTGAAAAAGTTTTTCCGCATCTCTGTTCTAAATGGCCTACCCCTTATTCTTAAACTGTGGCCTCTAGTTCTGGACTCACCCATCAGCGAGAACATGCTTCCTGCCTCCAGTCTGTCCAATCCCTTAATAATCTTATATGTTTCAATCAGATCCCCTCTCATCCTTCTAAATTCCAGTGTATACAAGCCCAGTCGCTCCAATCTTTCAACATATGACAGTCCCACCATTCCAGGAATTAACCTAGTGAACCTATGCTGCACTCCCTCAATAGCAAGAATGTCCTTCCTCAAATTTGGGAGACCAAAACTGCACACAATACTCCAGGTGTGGTCTCACCAGGGCCCTGTACAGCTGCAGAAGGACCTCTACTCCTATACTCAATTCCTCGTTATAAAAGCCAGCATGCCATTAGCTTTCTTCACTGCCTGCTGTACCTGCATGCTCACTTTCATTGACTGATGTACAAGAACACCTAGATCTCATTGTACTTCCCCTTTTCCTAACTTGACTCCATTTAGATAGTAATCTGCCTTCCTGTTCTTGCCACCAAAGTGGATAACCTCACATTTATCCACATTAAACTGTATCTGCCATACATTTGCCCACTCACCCAACCTGTCCAAGTCACCCTGCATTCTCATAACATCCTCCTGACATTTCACACTGCCACCCAGCTTTGTGTCATCAGCAAATTTGCTAATGTTACTTTTAATCCCTTCATCTAAATCATTAATGTATATTGTAAACAGCTATGGTCCCAGCACTGAACCTTGCGGTACCCCACTGGTCACAGCCTGCCATTCCAAAAGGGACCCGTTAATCACTACTCTTTGTTTCCTGTCATCCAGCCAATTTTCAATCCATGTCAGTACTCTGCCCCCTTTGTTATTTAATTTGGTGCTGGAACCCTTGGCTATTGCACTTCGTGAAGCTAAAGATATTCATGGAATTTTTATAAATGGGACTGTTCATAAGATCTCTCTTTATGCTGACGATCTTTTAGTTTATATTTCGAATCCTGAAGAATTAATTCCTAGTTTATTGAAACTATTAAATAATTTTGGGAATTTTTCGGGATATAAACTAAACCTTCATAAAAGTGAATTATTTCCCCTAAATGATTCTGCTTCTATATATGCTGACATTCCTTTTAGAGTTACCAACTCATTAAATATTTAGGTATTATCACTAAAAATCATAAAGATCTTTATAAAGCTAATTTGGTTCCTTTAGTGGATTTTAAGAAGCAATTATTTTGTAGATGGAATCCACTTAACACTTTTGTTAGTCGGCCGAATTCATGCAGTTAAAATGATGATTTTACCAAAATTTTTTACATGTATTTCAAAATATCCCTATTTTTTTTAAACTATGAAGTTCTTTGATCAGGTTAACTCCATTATTTCATCTTTTGTTTGGAATAATAAAAGACCAAGAATTGCTAAATATCATTTACAAAAATTTTAAAAAGGAACTCTTGCTTTGCCTAATTTAAGAATGTATTATTGGGCCGTTAATATACGTTATGTGTTTTTGGTTATATTGGGCTGATAGAGATGAACAACCACCTTGGGCTGATTTGGAATTGAATGCTATGAAACAGTTTTACTTGACCTCATTATTAGGAGCTTATCTGCCTGTAAACTGGCCAAAATTACTAATTTAAATTTATATCCTGTGATTAAGCAGTCATTACAAATTTGGTTCCAGTTTCATAATTTTTTTTAATCTTAAAAAATTTAAACTTTTTAGTTTAATTTATCGAAATTATTTATTTAAACCTTCATTAGTGATCCTACTTTTCTTCTTTGGAGGAATAAAGGGGTTCATTCCTTCACAGATTTGTTCCAAGATGGCCGACTGATGTCTTTTGAGAAATTAGTAACTAAATAGTCTCTCTCATATTCACATTTCCTGCAATATCTTCAGGTTAGACACTTCTTACAAAAATACTTAAGTAATTTTCCATATATACAAGATTCTGACCTGTTGGATATTATTTTAAAAATAAATCCTTTAGTGAAGGGTTTCATTGGGAAAATTTATAATTTATTGTTACAGCAGCACAATTACCCTTCACTTAAGATTAAGCAAGATTAGGAGAGAGAGCTTAACATGACTTTGATAACAAAAGGTTGGTTGCGGATTTTGAAGTTGGTCAATTCTTCTTCGATTTGTGCCAATCACTCTTCAATTCAATTTTAAATTGTACATCGTTACTATTTGACAAAGGACAGACTGTCTAACATGTTTCCTAATGTTGACAGTCAGTGTGACAGATGTAAAACTGAGAAGAATGCTTGGGAGGGGGCATCTCATTGAAACCTACCAAATGCTGGAAGGACTAGATAGGGTGGACATGGAGAGGATGTGCCCTATGGTGGATGTATCCAGAACTAACAGTCTTAAAATGGAGGGGTGACCCTTTAGAAAAAAAGGAGGAATTTTTTTTGCTAGAGAGTAGTAAATCTGTGGAAAGCTCTGCCTCAGACTGCAGTGGAGGCCACAGTAGCGTGGTGACTTGCACAATGTTTTACTATACCAGTGACCCAGTTCAATTCCTGCTGCTGTCTGGAAGGAGTTTCTAAGTTCTCTCTGTGACTGTATGGGTTTCCTCCCAACTTACCAGTTGGTAGGTTAATTAATCATTGTAAATGACTAGGATACGGTTAAATTGGGGGGGGGGGGGGTTTGCTGGGCAGTGTGGCTTGAACCAGCCGGATGGACCAATTCTATGCTGTAGCTCAATAAATCTGTGATAGGTGGAAGCTAGGGTTGACCTGGAGAAGAGCTGTACGTGGGGATATAAAAATACAATATGGACCACACAGCCCTTCAGCCCACACTGTTGCTCTAATCTTTTAACCTACTTCCAGATCAATATAACCCTTCCCTCTCACAAAGCCCTCCATTTTTCAAAATGTTTCTAGTTTTCACAGAATAATATTTATTTTTTTTATCTATCACATCCATAATCTCACCCCTCTTCTTCCTGGACATAGCAAGGAGAGTGTTTCCCTAGTACTTAGCTCTATAAGCCATATAATGCAAGAAAAACAAAGGCCAAAAAAAAGGAAATTTACCACCAGTACATTTACACTGAAGCACTGAATGAAAGAAAAAGATCTAAAATACGAGAATAAGGTGATACCTTGATCAGCTGGTGCAGTGATTACTCAGAATATGCAGTAATGAACGAATTCTATTCAAAACTGGCAATTATTCTCAGTTGATTTAATGTATCACGGTGATCAGGTCTTTCTTGCCGTGTGTAAAATTACTGATTCCTCAATAATAACCAGCAGTAATACACCACCAAATCAGAATTTCTAGTACAATAACTAAATGGAATAAAAATAAAAATTAAATGAAATAACAAAACAGAATAAAAGTTCATTTTTAATAGATACATTTCTGAAGTGGTACAACATGAATGGACAAGGACACTTAAGGAAAAGGGCTCAAATCTAACACACATTTCTTTATACAGCTAAATGCTTTTGGCCCATTTAAACAGAAACATGCACTATATGCAAACAAGATGATTAATCTGAAATAAAAACAGCAGGTGCTAGAAATACTCAGTAGGTCTGGTCCCATCAGTGGAACAGGGCTGAAGTTTCAGGTCAAAGACATAGAAAACCTACAAGCACAATACAGGCCCTTCGGCCCACAATGCTGTGCCAAACATGTCCCCACCTTATATATTACTAGACTTCCTCATTGCCTTCTATTTTTCTAAGCTCCATGTACCTATCCAAACGTCTTTACAACTCTTCTGTTTTTATTTCAGATTTCCAGCATCCATATTTTTTATTTTCACTTACAACATGAACCTCCCCATTAAATTCAAGATTCTAATTCAGATGGTTCACCACTACAGTGGGTTTTATTCTACAGCTAATATAAAATTACAAACTGCTGGAAAATCACAGAAGGTCACATAGCATCTAACATTTCAGATCAAAGCCCTGGAAAAGTTGGGGGATACAGTTTAGCAAGTGAGATGCAGGGACGGGGTAACAGGTAAAGTCACAATGACAACATTTGAAACGTCAGCTGTTTCTCTTGCCATGTTTGCTCCTGAACATTTCCAGCATTTTCATATTCCAGCATCAGCTTACTTTGACATCCAAGGTAGGGGATTAAGTACTTCCCCGATGGTGCTTGACATTCAAGTGGCAGAACGTCATCCTTGCTTCAGGTCTTCTTTTAAACCATGGGATGATTTGGGTGGCTATGTCACCTTTAACCGACTTTCAAAGAAAGAGCAGTGGCTTTATTTCTGGGCAATTGTGACCCAGTTCACATGCCCTTTTGAGTAGATGCAAGAGCATGTATTTAACCTGCAAATCTGACCCATTTGATGAACTTTGCATTCAACTGTTGAAGAATAGTAAACACCAACCCAGAGCCCTGGTGATGAAGAAATAATATTAGCTCTTTATGTTAGAATATCAGAACTTTTGTCTCAGTTGAGTAGTCTGGCTAATTTTTTTTAAATGGATGAATAGTCAACAGTTAAAATACCCTGCCAGGATTCCACAGCTGATTACAGAATTTCTATATTCCTTCTGGGCCTCACTACTTTCTCTGAAACTGTGTTTGTATTTAAAACTTTGTGTCCAGAACTTCCAACTGAGTAAATTCCAGGTTGGATTGGGTCTCGGAAATCCCAGTTGCTACCTCCTTCTGTAAACTGCGTGAACCAGCTGCAAGGCAGAGCATTGTGTTGTCACTGGAGGCCAACCTCTGTTCTAAACATTCCACACTACTACCACTACCACTAGGAAATACTGACATATTCCACTCTGAGCAGATGCAATGACTCTTCCCCTAAATAATTACAACTCAGTACCTCTTGAGATGAACAAGGATCAACCGTAGCACTAGCTACTTAAAAGCATTTGTCAGCAACAAGGCCAACTCTCACCAGAACATAAAATTCACCGGGCAGAAATGCACGGTTTATCGATGCACCTAATAAAGAGGCTCTTCTCATTATTCTCCTCAAAATACCTGAGGCCCTCCGTTGGTCACAGTTGATCATGGATGTTGCATCCCAGCTGTCTTACCTGACATGCAAGTCAGAGAGGCAAATAGCAAGCTGCTACTTAACATCCAGCTGATTCCTCTAACTGGGTGAAGAACAAACAGGTTGTCAGCAACAGTTTAGCAGCTTCGGTTGTAAATAGTTGTGCAGCAAATCGAAAAATGGATTAGGGGCACCAGTAAGCTTCTTCTCCGAGCTGGTGAACCACTGTGGACATTTGAGATTTTTTTTTACACTTTTAGTATCTCAAAATGCACAGATTGTTCGGATGTTCTGCAAAATATTGACCCGGAGATGTCAAGCAGGGGTTCCCAACCTTTTATGATACCACAGATCATAATCATTGAGCAAGGGGTCCGTGGACCCCAGGTTGGGAACCCCTGGAATGTTGGAAACACAAATTTAATCACTTCCACATCTATCCAAAATGACAGAAACAAGCATATTTCTTGCTCAATCAGCTCGAGTGGAAATTCACTGCAAAGAGATCTGTTTAAAAACATGCTACACTTCCCCAATCTTACAAAACAAGTCAGTGCTCTCGTTTGGACTTCAACATGATGCCTACTCCTGTAGTAGGCACTTCACATCTTTGAGCCAAACCCACTACTTAATAGCCCATCTAGATGGGGAGTGAAAAACAAGATACTTCCTTTAGCGTCAAGCATTACGTGCAGGCTAAGCTGGGGAAGGCATTAAGTAAGTTAGTTCAACTTTACGAACTCCTTTAAAAGGTGTCAATGAGATTATTTTTTTATAACTTTAAGCAGACATTTGTGAATATATAAATATTCATGTAAATGGCATTGTCTCAAACACATTTAATACAAGCTGTTCCAGTTGTTAAAAATGAAGATGGGTTTGCTTCAGTACAATTGCAACATGTCGAGTGAGAAGTCATTGTATAGCTCAACTGTGGTTACGATATCTGTCCTCACTGCCTTTAAACGTATCTCGTTCAGCTCTGCATCGACCCTACTGAGCTTCTGTTGATCAATACTGTAGTCAATAAGGTCATATGTAGATGGTGGCCAAGGAAGTCCTTCTTCATAGCAGTCAACCGGGATAGGGTGCACGACAATTTTAAGAGATGGCAACTGTACGGCAGTATGCAGCAACGTCTTGAGGCCCTGACTGGAGATTGGGTTGCAAAAACAGCTCAGGTACTGAAGCTGAGAGCAGTGCTTGAGGGCGGGCAGGAAAGAGGTGAGCTGCTGGTCCATCACCCTGCACTCCATGATATCCAGGTACACCAGTGAGTTAGAGGCCTGCTGCAAAATCTGGCAAAAGGGGCCCAGGAGGACATCAGACAAGTTGTTGCCACTCAAATCCAGCTTTCTCAGGAAAGGGGCATGATGGCTGTTGGCCAGATAGGTTGCATCTGCTGGAAGGAGGAAGCAGTAGGGCAGTTCCAAGCTTTCCAATGGCTTCTGCAAAACACTATTTGCACCAAATCATTTCAATTTCACCAATACAATTAATATGAGACAATAATTCTGCACCATACGCAAATCAAACAATACTGGAAGTAAATTTCAAACAAAAATGTTTCCGATAATGGGGGAAATCTAGGCCTAGAGGGCACAGCCTTAGAATAGAGGGACATCCAGTTAGAACAAAGATGTGAAGTAATTTCTTTAGCCATTCGGTCTGTGGAATTCATTGCACACACAGCTGTGGAGGCTAAGTCGTTGGTGTATTTAAGTTGATGGGTTTTTGATTAGTAACGGTGTCAAAGGATACAGGGAGTAGGCAGAATAGGGGTGGAGAGGGATAATAAATCAGCCATGATGGAATGGCGGAGCAGACTCAATGGGCTGAATGGTCCAATTCTGCTCCTTTGTCTGATGGTCTAAATTTTACTGCTGTTTTGATCTTTCCCCTGTTTTCTTTGTACCTGCAAATTTTTCCTTCAAATACTGATCCTCCTTCTAGGTTGTTATTGCATCTACTTCTCTACCTTTTCAAGCAGAACATACAAGGTGACAGTGTACAAAAATCTCTCCAAACTAGTTCCTTTGCCAAGTTACTGTCATGAGGAACAACAAAACAATGCAACATAAGTCCCAATGAAGGGGTCTCAGCCCAAAACAGCGACATCTCATCTTTATTAAAAGCCAAGATATTTTCATATCTGAAGAAGGATAATGACAGAGTTCACTCTTGGGTGGCAGGGTGGAGGTCCATCTCTACCAAAAGAGGTGTAAGGGCTCCTTCCCTCCATTAGCCTGCAGGTCACCCTTCTGCAAGGTCTAGCATCTGCCTAGAGGTCTCTCCCACCCAACCAGGGTTGTATGGGAGCAGCTGGTGCATATCACAAATCCTGAGTACACTCTAATTCACCAATGTGTCAGTCAAGATTAAGGGCCTTTATCACCAAGCTATTTAACACATAGAACATTACAGCATAGTACAGGACCTTCAGCCCACAATGTTGCGCTGGCCTTTACACTACTCCAAGATTAATATAAAGCTTCTCTGCCACATAGCGCTCCACTTTTCTAAGAGTGCCTATCTGCAAGTCTCTTAAATGTGCTTAATGTATCTATCTCTACTACCACACCTAGCAGCACATTCCAAACATCTACCACTCTAAAAAAACTCAGCCTCTGACACTCCACCGATACTCACTTCCAATCATCTTAAGACTTAGCCTCTTGTATTAAGGCAATGCTTCCCTGAGATAAAGTCTCTGGCTGTCCACTCTATCACTGCCTATCATCTTGTACACCTCTATCAAGCCACCTCTATCTTTTTGCTCCAAAAAGAAAATCCCTAGCACACTCAACCTAGAAGCTTTTGCATCCAAAACTCATTCTGAAAACTAAATAGGGAAACTTGTGGAAGAAACAAGAAATGTAATCATGTTTTATAAACCTACCAATTTCCACGGCTATCTTGACTATACCTCTACCCACCATTTCCTGTAAAAATGCTATTCCCTTTTCTCTGTTCCTTCATCTCTGCTGCAATTGTTCCTAGGATGAAGCTTTCCTTTCCAGGACATTAGATATGTCCTCATTCTTCAAAGAATGAGGTTTCTCTTCCTTCACCTGCACCTCTTCCCCATTTTCCAGACATCTGCGCTCAGACCATCTTCCCGCTGCCTTAATTAACAGATAGAGTTCCTCTAGTACTTTCCTACCACCCCATGAGACTCTGCATTCAACATATTGTCCTCTACAACTTCCACCATCTCCAAAGGGACCCTACCACCAAACATATCTTAACCCCCCACTTCTCTCTGCTTTTTGCAAGGATCACTCCCTCCATGATTCCCTCGTCCATTTGTCCCTCCCCACAAATCTGCTTCCTGGCACTCAACTCTACAAGTGGCCAAATTGCTTCACCTGCCTATTCACCTCCATTCACAGCCTCAAACATTCCTTACAGTCGAGGCAACACTCTACCTGTAAATCTGCTGGGGTTGCATATTGTATCTGGTGCTCCTGATGGAGCCTCCTTTACATTGGTGAGACCCAAGGTAAATTGGGGACTGCTTTGCTCTGCTCCATCCACCAAAAGCAGAATTTCCCAGTGGCCAATTTTAATTGATTCCCATTCCCGTTCCAACTCCTTTGTTGCCACGATGAAGCTGCTCAGGGTGGAGGAGCAACACCTCATATTCCATCTGGGTAGCCTCCAACCTGATAGCATGAACAATGATTTCTCCTGGTAATTTTTTCTCCTTCCCCCTTCTTCTATTCCCACTCTGGCCTCTTATCTCTTCTTCTCACCTATCACCTCCCTCTGGTGCTCTGCCTTCTTCCCTTTCTCTCATTGTCCACTCTCCTGTTATTAGATTTCTTCTCCAGACCTAGCTTCACCTACTACCTTCTAGCTAGACCTCCGTCCCATTCCCCTAGATTTTATTCTGGCATTTTTCCCCTTCTTTTCCAGTCCCGATGAAGGGTCTCAGCTCGAAACGTTGACTGTTTATTCACTACCATAGATGCTGCCTGACCTGCTGAATTCCACCAGCATTCTGTGCATCTTGACTGTTGAGTTAATTTGGAAAAAGGAGCTCCTACCTACAAATTCTTGAATTCTATTCATTATTATCCACTATAAGGTGCAGTTGTAGTTGCCTCATTAGAGAGCCCTGTTCTTTATTAGAAAAATTATGATTTATTTATTTCATTTGGAGATACAGTGCGTAAACCCAGCAACCCCAATTTAACCCTAATTTAATCATGCAACAATTTACAATGACCAATCTACCTACCCAGTATGTCTTTAGAATGTGGGAGGAAACTGGAGCACCCAGAGAAAACTGATGCATTTCACGAGGAGGACAGAGTCTCCTTACAAAGGACACCGGGATTAAATTCTGACGCCCTAAGCCATAATGTTATCGCTCCACTGTGACACCACCGTTACATTTAATGTGGTTACCGTGGTCAACCAGAGGCACTCAATATAAGGAAGTGGGGGGAAACAACATCAAATATTTACCTCAGCAGCTCACTGATTCTTCCTGACAGTCTGCAGGATGCCAAATTTAACTCCTTCACATTAGGCAGCTGACTGAACACGGAAACCATGCTTTGGAAGGATTCCTCTATTTCTGGAGTCATGTTTCTTACGTCAATATTACTGTAGGGGAGCTTCAGACTGATCAGATTCTCAAACATGGGCAAGGAAGGGAAGACTGTACTCAGACAGCAAAGACCAAGATTGTTATAGCGTAGCTCAATCTTCCTGAGAACCACGGTGTCCAAAAGCTCCAAGATACTGATGGTTTTCTTGGCAGATAATTCTTCCGCTCGAAGGTCACGGCATTTCAGACACAAAGGAGAGGTCTTCCCCACCTGCAGCGCATCCTTCACTGTCCCATAAGAGTTACTTGTGACAAAGAGATTGGCATGTATCTCCACACAGATCGGATTTTCACATGCACCTTCCAAAGGAGCCCCACTCTTCCCCTTCCTCCGTTTAGATGAACTTAATTCATCCCTCCTGCTAGTCCGGGATACTTCAATGCAGGCTTTAGCCAGAGCCACTGTTCGGGACCACTGTCCGATGCTATCTGCAACTTGCTTGTCCCCGTCATCTTGCAGACCAGTGAGATCAACAACACGGAGCGATCGATGTTTCCTGTGGATTAAGGATGAAAGCCATGAGACTTAAGTTAAGGCTCAACATAACCCTATTGTAGCAATTCATCAAATTAGTCATAATCACACTCTATGAATGAGCACGAGAAAACGATACTCTGCAGTTAAGTTTGTAAGACATAAACAGTTAAAGGCTCCTTCAAGTTGAATTGTCATTCAATCATATATGAGTACCCATGAATACAGCCAAACAAAACAGTATTCCTCCAGGGCCAAAGTGCAAATACAGTACTAACAGTCACACACAGTACAAGACACATACAACATATAAGACAGCAGTAAAAATAGACACACACAGGAAGTATAGGCCTAGTCTCTGAGTGACGTGTCCTGCAGATAGATGGTGCATGGATGTTGTTGGCAAGAACGAGCCCGCAGTGATCTGCGGACTGGTGAGGGAGAGAACAGATGCGTGGTGGGTGTGCTGGAATCCATGCTGGGTTGGGCACTAGCACTTAATTAGTGCTGCGTTGCAGTGTTTGCTCCCAGAAGACAAACTGGATTGCCTTCATCTGTGGCTGACCCAACGCAAAACAGTCTGATGCTTGTTCCTGCAGAAACATGGCTCCAGGACAACATCACATGCACCATCAACCTTCAGGCCTTGCCACTCAGGAACTTCTTGTGATTGTATGAGTTATTGTAGCTATACACGCTGGATGCTGTGTGACTCTGTATGGACTATGCTTTGCATTTTCAACCCAGAGGAAGGATGTTTTGTTTAACCGTATACATGTGTAGGTTGAATGACAATTAAACTTGAACTTAGACCATGAGAATTAGATAATTTAGCCCATTGAGTCTGCTCCACCATTTCATCATGGCTGATCCATTTTCCCTCAGCCAAAATCTCCTGCCTTCTCCCCATATCCCTTCATGCCCTGAACTATCAAGAACCTATAAACCTCTGCCTTAAATATACCCAATGATCTGCCTGTGGTAACTTGAACTAACAAGGTAGTGTTCATGGGTTTATGGACTATTCTGAAATCTGATGACTTAAGAGTGTGGAAAGTTTCAACAGTATAATGGACAGCCAGCACAAAGGCATTGCACTAAAGGCATTATCTTCCTGAAGTGAGAGAAAGGCAAAGGGAATGTAGTAAATGAAGTCTCAATATCCAGAAAAGATTTGACAAAATTCTACACCAAAGGCTGGCTATCACAATTTAACCCCAAGGGGTTGTGACAATGTTAATGAAAAGATTTCCCCCGAAATCTGAAAGAAAATTATGGTAAACTGGAAGGCGATAGCCGTTACTGCAGCATTGTTTTTATTTGGCTATGGACATGAAGGGCAAAGGTCAAAATTTGCTGACAACACCATAGATGTATGTGAGGATTAACATAGGGAGGTACAAGACCATAAGGCCTAGGAGTAGAATTAGAACATTCGGCCCATCAAGCCTGCCTCACCATTCCATCAGGGGAGCAGACAGGAGATTCTGTGGATGTGAACAGGATACCCGGATGGTATGTTGCCTCCCAGGTGCCAGGGTCGGGGCATCTCTGATCACGCCCACAGCATTTTGGAGGGGGAGGAAGAGCAGCCAAATGTCTTGGTACATATTGCTATCAATGACATAGGAAGGAAAAGCAAAGAAGGTCCTGAAAAGAGAATTTAGACAGCTAGGCAGAAAGCTGAAAAGCAGGATCTCCAGGGTTGTAATTTTTGGATTGCTGCCTGCGCCACGTGCGAGTGAGATTAGAAATAGGATGATTTTGGTAGATAAATGCATGGCTGAGAAGCTGGTGCAGGGGCAGAGCTTCAGGCTTTTAGAACATTGGGATCTCTTCTGGGAGAGGCAAGACTTGTACAAAAGTACAGGGTTGCCACCTGAGCCCGAAGGGGGCCAATATTCTCACAAGCAGGTTTGTTAGAGCTGTTGGTGAGGATTTAAACTAATTTGGCAGGGGGTGGAAACCGGAGTGAAGGGACTCAGGATAGGATAGATGGTAAGAAAACAAAGATAGCATGCAGTCAGACTGTCAGGCAGGGCAGGTAGATGAAAGGGTAAAATTGCAGCCTGCAGGATGACTAACAGTGCATTAGGGATGCAGAATCAAAATGGGTAAAATACTGTACTTTGTGTTATATCTCACAGCACAGAGAATAAGAAATAAGGTGGATGATCTTGATGCACTATTACAGATTACCAGGTATGATGTTGTGGCCATCACTGAATCGTGGCTGAAGGATGGTTTTAGTTGGGAGCTGAATATTATCCAAGGTTACACATTGTATCAGAGGGATAGGAAGGTAGGCAGAGGGGGTGGTGTGGCTCTGCTGGAAAAGAATGGCATCAAATCAGTAGAAAGATGTGACATGATAGGGAAAAGTTATCATGGTTTCCTTCAGGGAAAATCTTGCCTGACGAACCTGTTGGAATTCTTTGAGGAGATTACAAGTAAGATAGATAAAGGGGATGCAGTGGATGTTATATATTTGGACTTTCAGAAGGCCTTTGACAAAGTGCCACGCATGAAGCAGCTTACCAAGAGCCCAGGGTATTACAGCAAAGTTACTGGCATGGTTAGAGCATTGGCTGATTGGTAGGTGGGAGCAAGTGAGAATAAAAGGATCCTTTTCTGGTTGGCTGCCAGTGACTAGTGGCGTTCCGCAGGGGTCGGTGTTGGGACTGCTTCTTTTTATGCTGTATACCAATGATTTAGTTGATAGAACAGATGGCTTTGTTGCAAAGTTTGCAGAGGATACAAAGATTGTTAGAGGGGCAGGTAGTGTTGAGGAAACAGGTAGGCTGCTAAAGGACAAATAGATTAGGAAAATGGGCAAGAAAGTGGCAAATGAAATATACTGTTGGAAAATGCATGGTCATGCAACTTTGGTGATAGAAATAAATCCACAGACTATTTTTTAAATGGAGAAAATTCAAAAATCTGAGATGCAAAGGGACTTGGGAGTCTCTGTGCAGAACACCCTAAAGGTTAACTTGCAGATGAGGAAGGCAAATGCAATGTTAGCATTCATTTCAAGAGGTCTAGAATGCAAGAGCAGGGATGTGATGCTGAGGCTTCATAAGGCACTGGTGAGGCCTGACCTTGAGTACTGTGAAAAATTTTGGGCTCCTCATTGAAGAAAAGACGTGCTGGCATTGGAAAGGGTTCAGAGGAGGGGAAGAAAGGATCAGCCATGATAAAATGGTGGAGCATATTCGATGAGCCAGATGGTCTAATTCTGCTCCTATGTCGTATGGTCTTATAGTCTTTTGAAAAGTTAGTCAAGCATACAAGCTCCTGGTCTTCAAAAGTGCAAGGGAAGATTATACTGAGCTTTTGTAAACCAATTACAGCATCTTAATCTACTGGAATGAAAAAGAATTGCAGATGTTAACAATATGAAATAAAAACAAATATGAAACAAAGGAATGAAGATACTCAGCAAGTCGGGCAGTGTCTGTAGAGAGAGAAAAATCAAATTCACATTTCAGGTCAGTGACCATTTATCTGATGCCTCATCTGCTGAGTACATAGAACTTGAAAAGCAAGGCAAATGGAAAATTCTGGAATAAGGGAGGATGCTCCAGCCACAGAGAGCAGCAGTGGGTCAGGGCAGTGAATCCACAGAATATCACAGCACATTACGGGCCATTTGGCCCACAATATTGTGCTGACCCTTTAACCTACTCTACGATGAATCTAACATCCCACTTCCAAGTAGTCATCCATTTTTCTTTCATCCATGTGACCAAGTGTCTCTTAGATGCCCCTAATGTATCTGTCTCAACCACCACCCCTGACCACGTATTCTATATAGTACTTCAGTATCAGTATTCTCTAATACTCAAGTCAATACTCCTTGAGAAGGTTTCAGCGAGGGTTCAGAATGAGGAGCTTCAGTTAAAAGGTTAGGTTACAGAAACTGAGTGTGGGAAAGACCAAGTGGAAAAATTGGTAGAGGTGTATAAGATCAATGAGTTTGAGGGTGAGCTAGAAGGAACCTTTCACATTAATGTACAGGGGATAGAGTCAAAGCAATGGGCAAAGACAAGAAATATCATCTACATGTGAAGTCACACAAGTATATACATAGAGATCCGTTCAGGCTTAGTTAGAATGGTGTTAAGGATCATCAAGAAAATTGGTAGAACTAGAATCTATTTCACCAACTTTGGTTTCTGCAATGGACAACTTGTTGGTCTTTTTAGTTTTTACACTGTAACTGTTTTGGAAATCATTAATTCTTTGTTTGAGAAATGCTTTGTGCTTTGAAAATGGTTTGTGATTGGGAAATGTTTAAGATAGAATCCTCTGCGTTTTAAGAATGTGTGGATTTAAATGTGTATCACTGAAAATAAACAAACTGTGGTTTAAAGTACTTTGTTAGCTGGAAGTATCTTCTCCTTGGTAGGGAGAAGGGACCCAAGGATCGAATAGTGGGTCCTGGCAACTAAACTCACTGTGGAGAATAAACAGGGAAGAGAACGAGTCTTTGAAGGTTGTGTAGTTACGGTATAAGCTCCCTTTAGTGAGAGTACTACTTACTTACTGCCTGTTACACTACTGGTGTTTAGGGTAGCAATGAAGGTCCTCCATCTGTGTGTCCATACACACACAGATATAGAGAAGGATTTGTCATTGCTGCTTCCAGAACAATTTTGTTTAACCAGTCAGGGCTGTTAACTCTGAGCTGAACCCCTTAACCTGGAGGACTGGTAACCACTCTTAGTCTGGCCTTTACCCTTTGACCTGTTTAACATGGGTAACCCTACCAAGAGCCAAAGCACAAGGCCTTGATTCCAGCCAACATAGCTCTTTGGGTCATTGAAACACACAAGCCTCCAAACCCTATGATAAGGTTGTGGTCCTCTTGAAGGTTTAGTGTGAGGACTTGTGCTATTTATATCAGTAGGGCTTAAGGTCTTCATCTGAGTTTAGAACTTCACGATCAGCAAACCGCGACAGTAAGAATGGTGAAAAGAGTCAATTGTAACTTTTAAGTGTGAATGAATAAGTATAAGCAGAAACAATGTGCAAGGCCATGCGTAAAATAGAGAAGTGGCAGATCCCGATGCCTACAAGGTGCTCACAGAGACACAATGTCTTTTGTGCCATTATTACACACAAATAATGATCAAAGAAATATATTTAAAGAGGACTTTAAAAAAATATTGAAGTGGCAAGAGAGAGTAGTTTAATTTAAAGAGGATACCGATGTGGTTGGATGAAGTAGGAGCTTCCTATTGTGTAAAAAGACTAGTCGAACAATCTGCTCCTGCGGATATTCTGTGCAGTTTTAGTAAACAAAAGTGCATTAAGTTCCTTTACAAACTTCTGCTTATTAATTAATGCCTCAAATTTTAAGTAGAAAATGTAGTCAACATCTGAAGAAAAAGCATCAGATCTACAACTATATGACAACCTCAAGGCTCATGTATAACTACCTCATTCTGTGGTAGGCAACTTCAGGGGTGAAAATTTCTCTGCTGGTATTATTTATAAATGGTAAACTCCATGTCCCAAGGTAGTGACCAACGTTTCTCAACTAACCAATCACTAGGAACATCCTCCTTGAATCTATTCAGTTCTGTCAGATTTTTAAAGGGTTCTATGGAGATCATCTCTCGTTTAACAGTCATACATCACGGGGTGCGCCCTTACGATCATTTTATTGACCTTACCAACGATACCCCCACTCCCAGGTATTTAATATTCCATCCTTTTAGACCCATTTTCTTCAATCCATTTGTGATTGCAGTGGGAGATAAGTGACACAAATTGAAACAGGTTGGTAAGGCTAACGGGGCATGAAACAGCCAAAGTACACTAGCCCAAAGCATGACATTGCAGAGGAGTTGTGATGTGATGTTGAAGTTGTATAAGATGGTGAGGTCATTGTGCACAGTTTTGGTCATCTACCTACAGGAAAGATGTGTCAATAAGATTGAAGGAGTGCAGAGAAAACTTACAAGGATATTGCCAGGATTTTTAGGACCGGAGTTATAGGAAAAGGTTGAATAGGTTAACTCTTCATTCAATGGAGTGTAGGAGAATAAGGGTAAGTTTCATGGAGATAAACACAATTGTGAGGGGTGTACATAGGGAAAATGCAAGCAGGCATTTTCCACTGAGGTTGGGTGAGACTAGAACAAGAGGTCAGAGGTTAAAGATGGAAGGGGAAATACTTAAGGGGAACAAGATGGGGAATTTATTCCCTCTAGGGGAGGTGAGAGTGTCAACAGAAGTGCTGGATGTGGGTTTGATTTCAACATTTAAGAGAAGTTTGGACAGGAACATGGATGAGAGGGGTATGGAGGACTGTGGTCCAGGTGCAGGTCAAACGAACTAAGCAGATTAATAGTTTGGCACAGACTAGATGGGCCAAAAGGGCTGTTTCTGTGCTGAAAGGATCACAATTCTCTCCTTGACCCCTATTGGGATGGAGAAGTGGTGTCACTCTCTCACAGGGACATGTGGAGGCCTGTGTGCAAAACAAAGATCCCTGAGCCTTCCAAGTGGCTGCAGAGACAGAGATGTTAGGCACATAATGGGGTGGCACAGTAGCATAGGGCTCTAACAACACCAGCGACATGGGTTCAATTGCTCCCATGGGTGTAATCGAGTGGCATGGGCTTGTCAACTCAGAAGGAACTGTTACCATGCTGTAACTCTATATAAAAACGAACTAATATACCCAGACCCATCAGGCACCCATTTCCCACTGAATCAGCCCTGACCTTCAGACACCCATTACCTCTATCAATCCCACCTTAACCCCACTCCCTACTTTATGATCGACTCCTCCAGAATGCACCAGTCAGTTGTACATTACGGGAAATTTACAGTGGCCAATTAACCTCCCAACCTGCACATCCTTGGGATGTGGGAGGAAACCAGAGCACGGAGAGAAACCCACACTGTCATGGGGTAGTACTTGAAGGTGGGACTGAGCCCAGATTGACAGCGCTACGAGGGAGCAAGTCTATTTATCGCACCATTAAACTGTCCAAGCAGAAAAGTCTCTTTTGCAGAGTGGTTTCGAGGGTCCTTGTGTCGAACACCAACTCTCTCTAGCAATCCAGATCCACAACTCACATATTTATCTTTACAGTGGTTCTTGGGTTGGAGCAGGGGGAAAGAACCATAATTCTCCATCTAGGCTTACCAGAGGCCCAGGTATTGAGGGAACAGCTGTCACTCTTCAATAGGGCTATGTTGGAGAATCCAGGGATGCAGGAATGGGTCTAGAGCAAGGCCAATACCATTAAGCAAAAGGTCAGTGGGGTACAGGTTGGGAATTCCTGGTCTAGAGGGTCCAGCTGGAATGAATGGATGGTCCAGTTATTATGGGAATGGAGGAGAGTGTCTAGAGAATGCAGCTGGGATGAATGGATAGGGCCAGGTGTTGAGGGAATGAAGGAGAGGCCCAGCTGGGATGAATGGAGGCCTAGGTATTGAGAAAATGGAGGAAAGGGTCGAGAGGATCCTGCTGGAATAAATGGAGGGCAAGGTGTTTAAGTAATATCTGTTACTCTCCCACAGGGCTACTCTGGAGAATACAGGGATGAAGGAGAGGGTCTAGAACAATCCTGTAGTGAGGATGCAAAGGTTTTATGACTCTTGCAATAGGAACGCGAGGGACCTTTGACTCTCTCAGGCAGAATACAGAGAATGGAGTATCCAGTTAAAGAACCAAAGGATCTCCTCAATAAAAAAACAACTGGCAGGAACAAGGCATGCAAAAATCATTCTGTGCTTTCTTTCTCGTGCAGATTTTAAGAACATTTGCTGTACCTAAGCTTGAAATCTTTCTGAGACGTTGATGCTTTTGTTTTTCTGCAAGATAATAAAAATAAAATTAACAATTCTAGCTCATCACTTTTGCTCCCCACAATTCCTCCCCTAAATTCAGCAACACACCCTAAGCTCCCTCCACCACACCCATCTCCCAACACCAGCTTCAACACTCTGGCCAAATATACAATAAATAATTGCTATGCTAGTGTGTCACCCTGGAGAGCCAGAGATAACAAGGGTGAGACAGTACAGTAGTGGTTAGCGAACCACTCTGCAGGACAACAATCCAGCCGCTGTCTGTGAGGATTTTGTCCGTTCTCCCTGTGATCATGTGGGTTTCCTCCGGGTGCTCTGGTTACCTCCCACATTCCAAAGATGTACAGGTTAGGGTTAGTAAATTGTGGGCATGCTACACTGGCATCAGAACACTTACAGACACATCCTTGGTCTGCACTGGTTGCTGAATCTGCACATACACAGCTAATCTTTCATCCTTAGATCAATAATGAATGTATGCAACATTAAACTCAGAAATACATAGGTTATTTTAGGAGAAAGAGTCAGAACTTTTGATATATTACACCCCACCCATTAACTTCCTCACAGAGCAGCTGAACCCGTTAGGTCGCACACTTGTGATTTCAGGGCTAGGTACCTTCTACATTTCTTTCCCTCCTTCCCACATCATTTCCCCACAACAGCATGGTCAAGCTGGAGGACTTCAGCTGAGTCATTAGGCAATGACCAAGACAAGAGGGAATTCGTTTACATCAGACCATGACCGGGGGAGCGTTAAGGAGCAATAGCAGGCTCATACTATGCCTGAATGAGAGGCAAAGAGAAAATGGCCTGACCATGGCCGGTAACAGAACCCTTACCTAAGAGAAAGGATGTGCTGGCATTGGAGGGTCCAGAGGTTAACGGAATGAAAAGGTTAACCTATAAGGAGCGTTTGAAGTCTCTGGGCCTGTATTCATTGTTTAGAAGATTGAGAGAGGATCTCATTAAAACATATCAAATATTGAAAAAGCTAGATAGAGTGTACATGAAAAGGATGTTTCTTATAGTGGGGAAGTCGAAGACCATAGGACACACCCTCAGAATACAAGGATGTCCATTTAGAACAGAGATTTAGCCAGAGGGAGAGGAATCTGTGGAATTCAGTGACACAAGCAGCTGTGGAGGCCGTTTCGTTGGGTATACTTAACGAACAGGTTGATAGGTTCTTGATTAGAAGGGTGTCAAAGATTACAAGGAGAAGGCTGGAGAGTGGGTTTGAGAGGGATGATAAATAAGGCATGATGAAACATAGAGCAGACTTGATGGGCTGAATGGCCTAATTCTGCTCATGGACTTGGAACATACTGCAATTCAACTGATACTTGAAAATTTGTCTGCTTCCATCGTGACTGGTTGCAAGGGGAGTGCAGGTCAAAACATAATTCCAACCCAAGTCTCTGTACTATTTCTAGTGCTAATAGTCCTATTAAGCTGCTTGCCACGATACAAGTTCACAGAACTGTGACAGCAAAAGTCATTTCAACCAAGACACCTCATGTGTAAGCAGAGAGTAAAGGTCCCTTGTTCATCCACCATTATCGGGGTTTCTGAGAAAAGATGTGGTGGCTTCACAGTTCATGTACACTCTCAGGCAATTTCAGCACAACACACACAAAATGATGGAGGAACTCAGAAGGTCAGGCAGCATGTATGCAGAGGAATAAACAGTCAACGTTTTGGACCGAGACCTGTCATCAGGCCTGGATAGGAAGGGAGAAGATGCCAGATTATGGTAGGGGAAGGAGTACAATTTAGAAGGTGATAGGTAAAGCCAGGTAGGTGGGGGAGGGAAGAATGAAGAAAGAAGCTGGGAAGTGAAAGGTTGAAAAGGCAAAGGGCTGGAGAAGGAATCTAATTTCAGAGTGGATCATGGAAGAAAATGATGGGAGGAGAGGCAGCAAAGGGAGGTGATAGACAAGTGCAGAGAAGAGGTAAGTGGGGAACTGAAGAAGAGGAAAGGAGGGAAAATTTCAGCAGCAGGTAAGTTTAGTGATGTGTGACTGCACACAGTCTTCCCCCGCGCCCCCAGCAATGGTCATTCAAGAACCAGAGGTCAAAGTTTTAAAGTGAGAGGGAGATACTTAATAGAAACCTGAGGAGCAACCTTTTCACCCAGAGGGTGGCTAGTACTTGTGACAAGCTGCCAGCTGAAGTGGTTGAGTCGGTACCAAATAACCATATAACAATTACAGCACGGAAACAAGCTATCTCGGCCCTTCTAGTCCGTGCCGAACGCTTACTCTCACCTAGTCCCACCGACCTGCACTCAGCCCATAACGCTCCATTCCTTTCCTGTCTATATACCTATCCAATTTTACTTTAAATGACAATATTAAGCCTGCCTCTACCACTTCTACTGAAAGCTCATTCCACACAGCTACCACTCTGAGTAAAGAAATTCCCTCTTGTGTTACCCCTAAACTTTTGCCCCCAACTCTCAACTCATGTCTTCATCTCCCCTACTCTCAATGGAAAGCCTATCCATTTCAACTCTATCTATCCCCCTCATAATTTTCAATACCTCTATCAAGTTCCCCCTCAACTTTCTACGCTCCAAAGAATAAAGACCTAACTTGTTCAACCTTTCTCTGTAACCTAGGTGCTGAAACCCAGGTAACATTCTAGTAAATCTCCTCTGTACTCTCTCTAATTTGTTGACATCTTTCCTATAATTTGGTGACCAGAATTGTACACAATACTCCAAATTCAGCCTTACCAATGCCTTGTACAATTTTAACATTACATCCCAACTCCTATACTCAATGCTCTGATTTATAAAGGCCAGCATACCAAAAGCTTTCTTCACCACCCTATCCACATGAGATTCCACCTTCAGGGAACTATGCACCATTATTCCTAGATCACATTAACAACATTTACAGGCACGTAGATAGAGGAGGTCTGGAGGGCAGATGGGATTGGCTGAGGCGGGAACCTTGGTTAGACTGTCCATTTGTGACAAAGAGCCTGTTTCCGTGCTGTATGAACATTAGTCAGTGGCCTCACTAAATAACTCCTGAACTCAGGGATCGTTGATAGCAAGGCAGGATAGAAAACCATAAAACAAGGGAGCATTGTCCACAGATTCATCAGCCCCTGGCTAAGAAATTCCATATCATCTGTGTTCTAAATGGACATCCCTCCATTCTGAAGCTGTGCTCTCTGGTCCTACACTGCCACAGTCTAGGAAACGATAGAAGGGAAAGGGATGGGTGATCGGGGAACAATGATTAAGAGCTAGGGCTTTACTCTTTGGAGAGAAGGAGGATGAGAAGAGACATGATAGAAGTATACAAAATATTAAGAGGAAAAGATAGAGTGGACAGCTAATGCCTCTTCCCCAGGGCACCACTGCTCAATACAAGAGGACATGGCTTTAAGGTAAGGGGAGGAAAGTTCAAGGGATATACTAGAAGATAGCTTCTTAACTTAGAGAGTGGTTGGTGCATGGAATGCACTGCCTGAGTCAGTGTTGGAGGCAGATACACTACTGAAATTTAAGGGACTACCAGACAGGTATATGGAGGAATTTAAGGTGGGGGGGAGGTATATGGGAGGCAGGGTTTAAGGGTCAGCACAACAATGTGGGCCTAAGGGCCTGTACTGTGCTATACTATTCTATGTTCTATATAGTTCACCTGCTTGGAGAAACAAGCTAAATGGTTTTGATTTTAAAAAGATAATTTTTGCTTTGTGCAAATCAATAATAGATCATAACATTCCTGCTTTAGTAACACAGAAATCTAGTCTAGACATACAGATTTAAGATTGGTTAATGTCATTTCTTGTACACAAGTATAAAGGAGATGCAATAATTGTTATTCCAGATCTGATGCAACACAATAAATACACAAGATAGTTTATATACATTGATAGTATGTCCATAAAGTGACATTAGACACAGGAGTGTCTGTACAGGAAATGATAAAATAGTGGTGGTTGGGTGTGTGGAGGTGTTGATCAGCCTTGCTGCTTGGGGAAAAAAAAATGAGTCTGGTGGTCCTGATGTGAATGCTACATAGCCTCCTCCCTGATGGGAGTGGGAGGAACAGTCCATAAGCAGGGTAGGTGGGATCCTTCATGATGTTACTGGCCCTTTTCCAATCTACGTCCTCCCTCACCTCCACTCAGGGCTCCAAATAGTCCTTTCAAATGAGGCAACACTTCACCTGCAAATCTGCTAGGGTCGTCCACTGTATCTGATGCTTCCAATATAGCCTCCTCCTCCTCTTTCTGTTTAATTTTTTCCCTCCCTTTCCTTCTTATTCTATTCTTCACTCTGGCTTCCTACCTCTTCTCCTCATCTGCCTGTCACCTCTCCCTGGTGCTCTACCTCCTTTTTCTCTATGGTCCATTCTCCTCTCCTATCAGATTCCTTCCTCTCCAACCCTTTACCTGTCCCAACCACCTGGCTTCACTTTCTCACCTTCTAGCTATCCTCCTTCCCCTCCCAGCACTTTTTTATTCTGGTGTCTTGTGCTGCCTGACCTGCTGAGTTCCTCCAGCATTTTGTCAGTGTTGCTGAAGTTAAATAAAACAGGAATAAAAAGCAATCATTCGGGATGGTGAACTACCAAAGAGGCTGATCCTTACTATCCTTATGCAGTCTGCTTATATCCAGCTCCAGATCCTTAGCATTGTGGTCAACTCTGAACCTCCCCGCACCCTACCCCCCTCAACACAGGTTCTCAGATCACTCTGTTTAAAGGTTACTAAAAACAGGCGATAAACACCAGCTTTGCCAGCAGTGGCCCAATTTCATAAATAAATAAAATCAAGTACCTGCTGCCGAGGCTTCTGCTCTGTCGTAACTCACTTGTGAGATAGTCCTTCACTCCCATTATTACTGCCTGCAAGCACTGCTTGTTGGGCTTTTCCCGGATCACATCGCGGTCGCAGTGCTTGCAGCTCCTCAGGATGGTGGAGAAGTTGAGGACGCTGAAGGGCCACCTCTGTACCAAGTCGCGCACCACCAGTGTGCGTAGGTCCAGGAATGCTGCTTTGAACAATACCGGGTAGATTTCATTAGGTATGTAGTCCAGGGCTTTGCGAGTCGAGACATGGTCCGAGATCACTTTCTGCGCGCAGAAGAAGACTAGAGAATGCATTCTTCCAAACCAATAGTCCAGGTCACGCTGGAGTCACCTTCAAGGGATGGCTGCAGCAAGGGTATAAGTGGAAGGTGGAAAAAGATCACGGTCAGACCACAGATAAAACTCATTTTTATACTACTGTCACTATTTACTTTTTCCAAAGTCATAAGTAAACACAATAAGAAAACACTCAGTTTTTGTGCAAAGTGATACAAGTACAAATCACAGTTAAAGTACAAGTACTAAGTTTCATCACTAAGGACTCCCACCACCCAGGACATGCCCTCATCTCATTGCTACCATCAGGGAGAAAGTACAGGAGCCTGAAGACACACACTCAACGATTCAGGAACAATTCCTTCCCCTCTGGAATCAGATTTCTGAACAGTACCTCAATATCACCTCAGTATTTTCCCTCTCTTTTTGCACTACTTATTTATATTTCTGTTTGTAACCTACAGCCACAGAACAAATTTCACACCATAATAAACCTGATTCTGAAGCGATCAAGAAATTAAAGTGCTGCTAAACTGTAGTGATTAGGGTTGGTTTAAGGAACCAAACAGTTAAAGGGAAATAAGTTCTTGAACCTGGTGGTGTGGGACTTCAGGCTTCTATAACTCCTGCCCAATGGTAGCTGCAAGAAGATGGATGGTGGGATCTTTGACAAACACTCTTAACAAACTTTTACAGATGTGCTGTTGAAAGTATCCTGACTGGTTGCGAGTACAGTCCACAACTCTCTTCAGCTTCTTACGTTCCTGTGCCTTTGAACTACCTTACCAGACCATGATGCAACCAGTCAGGATACTTTCAACAGCACATCCGTAAAAGTTTATTAAGAGTGTTTGGTCTCAACCTCCCGAGAAAGTAAGTGCACTGGCACACTTCCCTTGGATTTTGTACTTGTATTGCATACAGGCAAGAAGAAACCATACAGCCTACTAGTGGATATTGTTAATGATATATTACTTGTTTTAAAGAGGTCTCCTCTATTGACTAAAACAGCAGCTTCTCTTGAGCTGTAATAAATCTGCTGTACATAGAACATAGAATAGTACAGGACAGAAATAGGTCCTTCTGCCCATAAAGTTGTGCTGACCCAATTAGTATTCAAATGATCCCAAAGGAAGTTATGTCACATTACAAATGCACAGATATACAAATATTAGAAAAGAATGAATGAATTTTTAAAAAGTTTAAAATGGTCAAGAAATCTCTTCTGCCTATATAATGTCCTTCCAATTTCCTTACATTTACCTGGCCATCTAAACGCATCTTAAAAGTATCAAATGTTTCTGCCTCTACCACCACCCCAGGCAATGCATTCCAGGAACCTGCTGCATGCCTCTGCTATTAGACATTTCAACTCTTGTAAAATGATATTCTCTGTCTACTCTATCTATGCTCCTCAGAATGTTATAAACCTCTATCAGATCTCCCCTCAGCCTCCAGAGAAAACAACCCAAGTTTATTTACGCTTTTGTTATAGCACATGCCCTCTAATCCAGGCAGCATCCTGGTAAACCTCTTCCAGTAGGCAACTAAAATATAAAATCCAACCCATATCAAACATTTCACCTCTTCATTGGTGGCTGATGTAATGTTCTTGAGTAACTGCATCATCACAGTCAAAGGTTTATCCAAAAGTAATTCTCAACCTAGGGGTGTTAACTACACAAAACTCATGCTCAACCTTCTTAATAACTTTCAGGTGAAGTGTTAAACAGTTATATTTGACTGGCTGATATTCCATATCAGTAATGGTGAGATTGCAAAGTTCAAGTTTAATGTCATTCAACCATAAACGAATACCAAACAAAACAGTGTTACTCTGGGCCAAAGGGGCAAAACACAGCACCAACAGTCATACACAGCAAAAGGCACATGTAACAGTAAAATACAGTCAGACAAAATAATCCATGATCTTGGATCCTGAGTTGTAGAGTCCTCGAAAGTTCAACTGATTCTATAACTCATGGCCAAAGTTCATAACTCCTTGAAAATGGCTACAAAGGTTGATAAGGTGGTTATGGCAGCTTATGGAATTCTTGTTTTTATTAGTCGAAGCAGTGAGTTCAAAAGTCAAGAGGCTGTGTTGCAACTTTATAAACTAGTTAGGCCACATCTAGAGTATTGCGTACAGTTCTGATTACCTCACTATAGGAAGGATGTTGAGGCTTAGGAGAGAATGCAAAAGAGGTTTATTGAAATGCTGCCTGCTTTAGAGTGCATGTGCTATCACGAGAGTTTAGACAAACTTGGATTTTTTTGTTTGGAGTGGCAGAAGCTGAGGGGAGACCTGATAGAGGTTTATAAGATGAGAGGTGGGGAGGATGCATCCAAGAGTAGAAGTGTCTAATACCAGAGGGCATGCATTGAAAGTGATAGAAGGTAGGTTCAAGGGGCACTTTAATTATTTTTTCTGTAATATGCAAACTATGATAATTTAGAATGAAAATTGAAAAATCACATACCTTTAATTTTAATTATTAATTGAAGGGTATAATGAAATACAGTACAAAGAAAATCTTTAACATTTTATAAACTTTTAAACTTAGATGGCATCAGCGTTCAGTAAGCCAGGGGTTATTGACAATGAGCTAGTGACTTCCATTCTGTGTTTACTGTTACAATTTATAAGTGTTGTAACTTGAAACACTGACAATATAAATACACTGAAGCTCTAAAGTGTTTCAAAGTAAAGGTTGTGGTACATTTATTATTTAGAACATTTATGGATTATATTCATTAACACAATTAATAAGAGGGTATTTCACAATTACATTAACAATTTTCAAAATTATATTAACATATGAACAGTGCAGATGGCTGAGGGGTAATAAATGTTCTTGAACCTGATGGTGTGGGTGCCGAGGCTCCCATACCTCCTCTTCCTGATTATTTCTGCATCACCATAGGCCATATTCCAGGAATTCCCAACCGAGCATCAACAACATCTCCAAAATGGGCCCATCACTATCTTGGGGAACTCAGGGAATACCATTAAACACTGCATTCAACCAGAAAGTAGTGTTTAGCACAATGCCAGCAATCACTGCTCAGGGTTCAATTCCCACCACCGTCTGTAAGGAGATTGTACGATCTCCCCGTGACCACATGGATTTCCTTTCACATTCTAAAAGATCAACGGATTTGGGCTAGTAATTTGTGGGCATGCAATACTGGTGCCAGAAGCATAGTGATACTTGTGGGCTGCCTCCAGCACAATCCTCAGATTGTGTTGGTTGTTGATAAAAATGACATTTTTTTTTAAGCACAACTGACAAATAAAGCAGATGTTAAAAAATATCTTAGCCTGACAATTGGATAACTTAACATAGTAACTTACTTGGAGTACTGTGTTCAGTTTGAGTCACCTCACGACAGGAAGGATGTGGATACTATAGAGAGAGTGCAGAGATCTAAAGGATGTTGCCTGGATTGGGGAGCATGCCCTATGAGAATAGGTTAAGTGAACTTGGGCTTTTCTCCTTTGAGCAACAGAGGATGACAGTTGTATAAGATGATGAAGATGTTGATTGTGTGGATAGCCAGAGGCTGAAATAGCTAACACGAGGGGGCATAGTTTTAAGGTGCTTGGAAATAGGTACCGAGCGGATGTCAGGGTTAAGTTGGGTTAAGTTTTTCACACAGAGTAGTGGGAGCGTGGAATGTACTGCCACTGCCGGCGGAAGCAGAATCAATAGGGTCTTTTAAGAGCACCTTAGATAGGTAAATGGAGTTTAGAAAAATATAGGGCTATGCGGTAGGGAAATTCTAAGCAGTTTCTAGAGCAGGTTACATGGTCAGCACAACATTGTGGGTTGAAGGACCTGTAACGTGCTGTAGATTTCTATGTTCTATTAATACTGGATAACTCAATGCAGGGAGGCTGGCTTCCATGATGTGTACCATGTCCATAGAGAAAACATAAACTCCATTCATGCCAACTCGCAAAACAACCTTGCCAATCGTTCTCTATTGATAAAATATGTACCTTTGATTCCTTCTACTGAAGTGCATGCATTTCCCTACATTTAACTCCCTCTTGCTCAACCTATACATATTCCATTGCAGAATCCAAATATCTTCATCACAGCTTGCTCTCCCAGCTGCTCATGTCATCACCAATGCTGACACTCCAGCATCAGATTTCTGAATGGACAAAGAATTGTCCAATGACAATGGACAATAGCTCACTTTCTTCTTTTCTTGCTCTCTTTTTGCACTAATTCAATTTTATTATTCTTTCAATATATATTTTACTGTAATTTATAGATTTTTAATTATAAGCTATGTATTTATATTTATTGTTTCTATTATTGTGTTATCTTACTGTGTTTTCTGCTGCATCAGAACCAAAGAAACAATTATTTATTTTTCCTTTACACTCGTGCACTGGAAATGACATTAAACAATCTTGAATTTTTAGTCCTCCCAAAACACATCGGCTCACACTTCACAGAATTAAAATCCACAGGCCATTGTCGTAACCATCAATACCATCCTCACTATCAGCACCCCCAGTAATTTTTAAATATTCTGTAAACATCAGTCCTCCGACAATCACTTCCAATTTTTTAATGGAACAATTGATAATTATCAGTTAACAATAACAAATACTGAACATCCACTTCACCCCCACCGTCCACTAGTCCCACCCGCCCCACACGTACACCAGATCCCTTCTCCAGACCTGGGCCTGGGGCCTGTCCAACCAATCTCTCCCCCCACCCCCCGGTCTCGCCCCCACCCCCACTCCGCACCCGCCATACTTCCCCCCCCCAACCCTAGGCCTCAACTCTGCACCTCCCTCCCCAACCCCGCTGAAGCTGCCCCCAACTGAGTGTCCGTCCATCCGCCTCACAAGCCTCCCCTGCTAGCAGGCCCCACCTTGCCTGTTGTAGGGCCGCGATTGAAACTCGGAATCGGGCGGGTCAGCGCTGAGACTGCTTGGAGACTGACCATAGCCATGGCCCGCAGTAGACGCGCCTGCGCACGCACGGGCCTCTCCTTCCCGTCCTGCTCTCCGCATTGTGACGTCACCGGCCGCGGGCGGGCCGCGCGCGGCCGGTTGTCCGTCTTCCCCGGTCGGAGGCGCGAGCCTCGGTGAAATGCGCACTTCAGTAGCCGCAGTGCAGTGCAAGACTTAAGAAATCACAATGTTACAATAAATAAATGGTGCAAAAGGGGAGCCTATGCTTCGAAATCGCTGGACTTTAAAACCTTCATTTCTCCCACCCTCACTGGTCACGGGTAAATCCCTCCCACTATTGTGCACGTCTGTACGGAGAAATCAGCGTCCATACTCTCTTCTCGCTGCTGTCATCGGGAAGAAGGTACAGAGACCCCCAGGACTCACACCGCCAGGTTCAGGAACAGTCACTACCCCTCAAACATCAGACTCTTGAATCATAAGCTATATGAGCAGAATTACGCCATTTGGCCCATCGAGCCATCTCCGCCATTACATCACGACGGATTCATTTTTTTCTCAGCTCTAATCTCTTGAATATATCTCTTCGTGCCCTGACTAATGAAGAATCTATCAACCTCTGACTTAAACATACCCAGTGACTTGGCCTCCACAGCTGCTTGTGGCAATGAATTCCACAGACACGCCATTCTCTAGCTAACGAAATTCCTCCCCATCTCCGTTCTAAAAGGAAGCCCCTCTATTCTGAGGCTGAGTCCTCTGGTCTTGGACTCTCCCACCATAGGAAACATCCTCTCCACATCCACTCAATCAACATCTTTCAACATTCGATAGGTTTTAGTGGGATCCTCCCTCATTCTTCTGAATTCCAGTGACTACAGTCCCAGAACCATCAAATGCTCCTCAATATTATAAGCCTTTCAATCCTGGAACAATTTTCACAAACCTTTTAACCCTCTCAAATGTCAGCACATCCTTTCTTAGAAAAGGGGCCCAGTACTGCTCAAAGTACTCCAAATGAGGCTTCAACATTACATCCTGGTTTTTGTATTCTAATCCTCTCAAAATGAATGCTAACATTGTACTTACCTTCCTCACCACAGACTCAACCTGCAAATTCACCTTCAGGAAATCCTGCATGAGGACTCCAAGTTCCTCTGCACCTCAGATTTTTTAATTTTCTCTCTATTTAAAATATAGTTCATGCTTTTATTTATAATACTAAAGCACATGACCAGACACTTCTCGAAACTATTCTATCTGTCACTTATTTGCCCATTAATCTGGCTAAGCCTCACCATCACCTGATCTTCCACTATCTTTGTATTGTCCACAAACTTAGCCACAAAGCTATCAATTCCATTATCTTGTTAACTTAAGCAATCTCACATGTGGCAACTTGTCAAAGGCCTTCTGAAGGTCCAAATAAACCATGCTAACTTTGACCTGTTTTTTCATGTGACTCCAAGTATACCAAAACCATATATGTAATCCCCAATTACATAGAACATGACATAGAAATCTACAGCACATTACAGGTCATTCGACCACGATGTTGTGCCAACGATATAACCTACTCTAGAAACTGCCTAGAACTTCCCTACCGCATAATAGGCATCCGTTAGTCTCGTGAGACCATGGATTTGCACCTTGGAAGGTTTCCAGGGCGCAGGCCTGGGCAGGGTTGTATGGGAGGCCGGCAGTTGCCCAAGCTGCAAGCCTTCCCCTCGCCACGCCACTGATGTTGTCCAAGGGAAGGGCACTATGACCCAAGCAGTTTGGCACTGGTGTCATCGCAGAGCAATGTGTGGTTAAGTGCCTTGCTCAAGAACACAACACGCTGCCTCAGCTGAGGCTCGAACTAGTGACTTTCAGATCACTAGACCAATGCCTTATCCGCTAGGCCATGCGCCAACACAACCCTTCCGCATAGCCCTCTATTTTTCTAAGCTCCATGTACCCATATCTCTTAAAAGGCCCTATTGTATCCATCTCTACCACCGCCATCAGCAGTGCACCCACCACGCTCTGTGTAAAAAACTTACTTCTGATATCCCCCTTGTACCTACTTCCAAGCACCTTAAAACTATGCCTCTTCGTGTTAGCCATTTAGGCCTGGGAAAAAGCCTCTGGCTATCCACACAATCAATACCTCTCAACATCTTACACACCTCTATCAGGTCACCTCTCATCCTCCATTGTTCCAAGGAGAAAAGACCAAGTTCACTCAACCTATTCTCATAAGGCATGCTCCCCAATCCAGGCAAAATCCTTGTAAATCTCCTCTGCACTCTCTCTATAGTACCCACACCCTTCCTGTAGTGATGTGACCAGAACTGAACACAGTACTCCAAGTGGGGTCTAACTAAGGTCTTATATAGCTGTAATATTACTTCACGGCTCCAACATCTTCCCTGAGGTCTATAATTTCCTTTCTTCTGCCTCTCTCCCTTAGAATCATAGAACTATAGAACATTACAGCACAGAAACAGGCCTTTTGGTCCTTCTTGGCTGTGCCAAACCATTTTTCTGCCTAGTCCCACTGACCTGCACCTGGCCCATATCCCTCCATACACTTCTCATCCATGTACCTGTCCAAGTTTTTCTTAAATGTTTAAAGTGAGCCCACATTTACCACTTCATCTGGCAGCTCATTCCACACTCCCACCACTCTCTGTGTGAAGAAGCCCCCACCTCAATGTTCCCTTTAAACTTTTCCCCCTTCACTCATGTCCTCTGGTTTCAATGAGATCCCCCCTTCACCCTTCTGAATTTCAGTGAGTACAGACCCAGAGCCATCAAATATTCCTCGTATGATAACCCTTTCATTCCTGGAATCATCCTTGTGAACCTCCTCTGGACCCTTTCCAATGCCAGCACATCTTTTCTAAGATGAGGGGACCAAAACTGTTCACAATACTCAAGGTGAGACCTCACCAGTGCTTTATAAAGCCTCAGCATCACATCCTTGCTCTTGTATTCTAGATCTCTTGAGGTGAATGCTAATATAGCATTTGCCTTCCTCACCACCAACTCAACCTGCAAATTAACCTTCAGAGTGTTCTGTACAAGGACTCCCAAGATTCCTGGATTTTCTCCTTGTTTAGAAAATAGTCCACAAATAGTTACCAAAGTGTATGACCATGCATTTTCCAACATTGTATTTCATTTGCCACTTCCTTGCCCAGTCTCCTAATTTTTCTAAGTCCTTCTGCATCCTATTTATTTCCTCAACATTACCTGCCCCTCCACCAGTCTTCGAATCATCTGCAAACTTGGCACCAAGACCATCTGTTCCATCATCTAATTCATTTATATACAGCAGAAAAAGAAGTGATCCCAACATCAACCCCTGTGGAACACCACTAGTCACTGGCAGCCAACCAGAAAAGGATCCTTTTATACCCACTCGCTGCCTCCTACCAATCATCCAATGCTTTAACTATATTAGTAACTGTCCTGTAATACCTGTAACTTGGTAAAAGCACTTTATCAAAGGCCTTCTGAAAGTCCAGATATACAACATCCACAGCATCCCCTTTATCTATCCTACTTGTAATCTCATCAAAGAATTCCAACAGGTTCGTCAGGCAGGATTTTCCCTGAAGGAAACCATACTGACTTTGTCTTATCTTGTCCTGTGCCACCAAGTACTCCTTCACCTCATCCTTAACAATCGACTCTAACTTCTTCCCAACCACTGAGGTCAGGCTAACTGGTCTATAATTTCCTTTCTGCTGCCTTTCTCCTTTCTTAAAGAGTGGAGTAACATTTTCAATTTTACAATCCTCTGGCATCATGCCAGAGTCCAATGATTTTTGAAAGATCATTTCTAATGCCATCACAATCTCCAGCATTACCTCTTTCAGAACCCAAAGGTGCAGTTCCTCAATACCTTTACGTCTTTCAGCTTTTTGAGAACCTTCTCTCTTGTAACAGTAACTGCACCCACTTCTCTTCCTTTACACACTACAACATCAGACATACTGCTAGTGTCTTTCACAGTGAAGAATGACGTAAAATACTCATTTAGTTCATCAGCCATCTCCTTATCCCCCATTATTATTTCTCCTAACTCATTTTATAGCAGACCTATATCCTCTCATTTCTAACATACTTGAAAAAATTTTTTACTATCTAAACATAGAAAACCTACAGCACAACACAGGCCCTTTGGCCCACAAAGCTGTGCCGAACATGTTCTTAACTTAGAACTACCTAGGCTTACCCATAGTCCTCTATTTTTCTAAACTCCATGTATCCATCTAGGAGTCTCTTTAAAAACCCTATTGTTTCCGCCTCCACCACCGCCGCCATCAGCCCATTTCATGCACTCACCACTCTCTTAACAGCAACAACAACTTACCCCTGACTGTTACCCTCTCTACCTACTTCCAAGCACCTTAAAAATATGCCCTCTCGTGCTAGCCATTTCAGCCCTGGGAAAAAGCCTCTGACTATCCACATGATCAATGCCTCTCATTATCTTGTAGAATTCTATCAGGTCACCTCATCCTCCGTCACTCTAAGGAGAAAAGGCTGAGTTCAGTCAACCTATTCTCATAAGACATGCTCTTCGATATTATTTGCTAGCTTGCTTTCATATTCCTTTTCCCTTTTAATGATTTCTAGTTGCTCTCTGTAGGTTTTTAAAAACTTACCAATCTTCTTTCTTCCCACTAATTTTTGCTTTGTTGTATGCCCTTTCTTTTGCTTTTACAATAGCTTTGACTTGAGAATGAGAATAGCATTGAGAATAACATCAGCAAGTTTGCTGATGATACTAAGCTGGGTGGCAGTGTGACATGTGATGAGGATGTTAGGAGAATTCAGGGTGACTTGGATAGGCTGGGTGAGTGGGCAGATACTTGGCAGATGACGTTCAATGTGAATAAGTGTGAGGTTATCCACTTTGGGAGTAAGAACAGGAAGGCAGATTATTATCTGAAAGGTGTAAAGTTAGATAAGGGAGAAATACAAAGAGATCTAGGAGTCCTTGTTCATCAGTCACTGAAGGTGAATGAACAAGTGCAGCAGGCAGTGAAGAAGGCTAATGGAATGTTGGCCTTTATTACAAAGGGAATTGAGTACAAGAGCAAGGAAATCCTCTTGCATTTGTACAGGGCCCTGGTGAGACCACACCTGGAGTATTGTGTACAGTTTTGGTCTGTAGGGTTAAGGAAGGACATCCTGGCTGTAGAGGAAGTGCAGCGTAGATTCACAAGGTTAATTCCTGGGATGTCAGGACTGACTTACGCAGAGAGGTTAGAGAGACTGGGCTTGTACATGCTGGAATTAAGGAGATTGAGAGGGGATCTGATTGAAACATAAGATTATTAAGGGATTGGACAAGATAGAGGCAGGAAATATGTTCCAGATGCTGGGTGAGTCCAGTACCAGAGGGCATGGTTTGAGAATAAAGGGTAGGTCATTTAGGACAGAGTTAAGGAAAAACTTCTTCTCCCAGAGAGTTGTGGGGGTCTGGAATGCACTGCCTCGGAAGGCAGTGGAGGCCAATTCTCTGGATGCTTTCAAGAAGGAGCTAGATAGGTATCTTATGGATAGGGGAATCAAGGGATATGGGGACAAGGCAGGAACCGGGTATTGATAGTAGATGATCAGCCATGATCTCAGAATGGCGGTGCAGGCTCGAAGGGCCGAATGGTCTACTTCTGCACCTATTGTCTATTGTCTAATATCTGTATCATCAGCAAATTTGCTGATCCAATTTACCACATTTATCATCCAGATCATTGATATAGATGACAAATAACAATGGACCCAGCACTTATCCCTGTGGCACACCACTAGTCACAGGCCTCCACTCAGAGAAGCAATCCTCCACTACCACTCTCTGACTTCTCCCTTTGAGCCAATGTCTAATCCAATTTACTACCTCACCATGTATACCTAGCGACTGAATCTTCCTAATTAACCTCCCATGCGGGACCTTATCAAAGGCCTTACTGAAGTCCATGTAGACAACATCCACTGCCTTCCCTTCATCCACTTTCCTTGTAACCTCCTCGAAAAACTCTAATAGATTTGTTAAATATGACCTACCATGCACAAAGCCGTGTTGACTCTCCCTAATAGGTCCCTGTCTATCTAAATGCTTGTAGATCCTATCTCTTAGTACTCTTTCCAATAATTTACCTATTACTGACATCAAACTTACGTGCCTATAATTTCCCGGATTACTTTTTGAGCCTTTTTTAAACAACGGAACAACGTGAGCTATTCTCCAATCCTCTGGCACCTCACCCGTAGATAGTGACATTTTGAATATATCTGCCAGGGCCCCTGCAATTTCAGCACTCATCTCCTTCAAGGTCCGAGGGAATACCCTGTCAGGTCCTGGGGATATCTACTCTGATTTTCCTCAAGATAGTAAGCACCTCCTCCTCTTCAATCTGTATAGGTTCCATGACCTCACTACCTGTTTGCCTTATTTCCATTGGCTCTATGCCAGTTTCCTTAGTAAATACAGATGCAAAAATACCATTTAAGATCTCTCCCATTTCTTTTGGTTCCATACGTAGCCAACCACTCTGATCTTCAAGAGGATCAATTTTATTCCTTACTATCCTTTTGCTATTAATATACCTGTAGAAGCTCTTTGGATTATCATTCACCTTGACTGCTAAAGCTACCTCATGTCTTCTTTTAGCTCGCCTGATTTCTTTCTGAAGTATTTCTTTGCACTTTTTATACTCCTGAAGTACCTTACTTGCTCCCTGTTTCCTATACATGTCATACATCTCTCTCTTCTTCTTTATCAGAGTTCCAATATCCCTCAAACCAAGGTTCCTTATTCTTATTCACTTTGCCTTTAATCCTAACAGGAACATACAAACTCTGCACTCTCAAAATTTCTCCTTATGAAGGCCTCACACTTACCAATCACATCCTTGCCAGAGAACAACCTGTCCCAATCCACGCTTTTTAGATCCTTTCTCATTTCTTCAAATTTGGCCTTTTTCCAGTTCAGAACCTCAACCCAAGGACCAGATCTATCTTTATCCATGATCAAGTTGAAACTAATGGTGTTATGATCACTAGATCCAAAGTGTTCCCCTACACACAATTCCGTCACCTGTCCTAACTCGTTTCCTAATAGGAGATCTAATATTGCATCCTCTCTAGTCGGTACCTCTCTATATTGATTTAGAAAACTTTCCTGAACACATTTTTCAAACTCTAACCCATCTAGACCTTTAACAGTATGGGAGCCCAAATCAATATGTGGAAAATTAAAATCCCCTACTATTACAACTTTATGTTTCCTGTAGTTGTCTGCTATCTCTCTGCAGATTTGCTCCTCCAATTCTCGCTGACCATTGGGTGGTCTATAATACAACCCCATTAATGTGGTCAAACCTTTCCTGTTTCTCAGCTCCACCCATATGGCCTCGGTAGATAAGCCCTCTAATCTGTCCTGCCTGAGCACTGCTGTAACATTTTCCCTGACTAGCAAAGCCACTCCCCCACCCTTCATCCCTCTGCCGCTATCACGTCTGAAACATCAGAACCCTGGAACATTAAGCTGCCAGTCCTGCCCCTCCTGTAACCAAGTTTCACTAATGGCTACAATGTCATAATTCCATGTGTCAATCCACGCCCTCAGCTCGTCAGCCTTCCCCACAATACTCCTCGCATTGAAATAGGCACACCTCAGAAGATTATTGCCACCACACTCAACCCTTCTATTTCTGACTTTGCATGAACTTTTAACATCATTTATTTTCACCCCCCGCTCTACTATCTGCTCTGGCACTCTGGTTTCCATCCCCCTGCAAATCTAGTTTAACCGCCCCCCAAATAGCACTAACAAACCTCCCTGCAAGGATATTGGTCCCCCTGTAGTTCAGGTGTAACCCATCTCTCATGTACAGGTCCCACCTGCCCCAGAAGAGCTCCCAATGATCCTGAAATCTGAAATCCTGCCCCCTACACCAGTTCCTCAACCATGTATTCATCCTCCAGAGCATCCTATTCTTACCTTTGCTGGCACGTGGCACAGGTAGCAATCCTGAGATTACCACCCTCAAGGTCCTGCTTTTTAACTTCCTACCAAACTCTCTGTGCTCACTCTTCAGGACCTTCTCACTCTTTCTTCCTATGTCATTGGCACCGATGTGTACCATGACATCTGGCTGCTCACCCTCCATTTCAGAATGCTGTGCACGCAATCAGAAACATCCCTGACCCTGGCACCCAGGAGGCAACAAACCATCCGGGAGTCTCTGTCGTGACCACAGAACCTCCTGTCTGTACCTCTAACTATCAAGTCCCCTATCATTACCGCTCTCCTCTTCTTCCACCCTCCCTTCTGCACTGCAGAACCAGGCTCAGTGCCAGAGATCTGGCTGCCGCAGCTTGTCCCAGATAAGTCAGCCCCCCAACGGTATCCAAATTGGTATACTTGTTGTTGAGGGGAATGGCCACAGGGGAACCCTGCTCTGCCTGCCCTTTCTCCTTCCCTCGCCTGACGGTAACCCAATTACCTGTGCACTGCTCCTTTGGTGTAACCACTTCCCTGTAGCTACTATCTATAAACACCTCATTCTCCCGAATGATCCGGAGGTTATCCAGTTCCAGCTCCAGTTCCCTAACGTGGTTTTTTAGGAGCTGCAGCTGGATGCACTTCTTGCAGGTGTCGTTGTCAGGGAGACTGGAGGTCTCCCTGACTTCCCACATCCTGCAAGAGGAGCATTCCAACATCCTGCCTGGCATTCTCTCTACTCTAAACGAACAAAAACAAAACTTACTGGGGACCTACCATCGCCTCTGCCTGTTCACACCGAAGCCTGTTGAGCCAAAGCCGTCTCACTCTGCCTCAATCCACTCCAACGATGGCCGCTACGACAACAGCCACTGTATATGGCAGTCTTTGGTGCGCTATATCACATGTCTGCGCAGTCTAGCCTCTTTTCCCTGATCAGTTTAAAAAAATGGCTTCTCTCCGAGATGCCTTTACCTCTTCACTCTCCGCCTCTTGCTTCTGCTC
The DNA here is from genome assembly GCF_048418815.1 of Hemitrygon akajei. Classification (NCBI taxonomy): domain Eukaryota; kingdom Metazoa; phylum Chordata; class Chondrichthyes; order Myliobatiformes; family Dasyatidae; genus Hemitrygon; species Hemitrygon akajei. Next base: position 171,684,866 of record NC_133131.1, on the reverse strand, counting down.
TTTTTGAAGAGCAGAGTGACATTTGCAAATTTTAATTCTTCTGTAACCATACCAGAGTCCATTGATTCTTGAAAGATCATTACTAATGCCTCCACAATCTCTGCAGCCAGCTCTTTCAGAACCCTGGCATGTACATCACTTAGTCCAGGTGACCTATCTACCTACGGACCATTCAGTTTCCCAAACACTTTCTCCCTAGTAAAGGAAACTTCAGTCACTTCTGCTCCCTGACATTCTCAAACTTCCAGCGTACTTCCACAGTGTAGATGCAAAATACTTATTCAGTTTGTCCACCATTTCCTTGTCCCCTAGTATTACCTCTCCAGCATCATTTTTTCCAGCAGTCCAATATCCACTCTCTTTTACTCTCTGTGTCTGAAGAAACTTTTGGTATCCTCTTTAATATTATTGGCTAGCTTAATTTTGTATTCCATCTTTACATTCTTGATGATTTTTTTCATTGCCTTCTGTTGGTTTTTTAAAGCTTCCCAATCCTCTAACTTGCCACTAATTTTTGCTCTATTATATGCCCTCTATTTGGCTCTTATGTTGGCTTTGACTTCTCTTGTTAGCCATGGTTGTGTCATCTTGCCTTCAGAATACTTCTTCCTTTTTGGGGTGCATATATTCTGTGCCTTCCAAATTGCTTGTAGAAATTCCAACCATTGCTGCTCTGCTGTCATCTGTTCCTTTCCAATCAATTCTAGTCAACTCCTCTCTCATGTCTCTGTAATTCCCTTTACTCCACTGAAATACTGATATGTCTGACTTTAGCTTCTTCTCAGATTTAAGGGTGAATTCGATCATATTATGATCACTTTCCCATGAGGGTTCTTTTACCTTGAGCTGTCTAATCAATTCCAGTTCATTGCACAACACCGAATCCAGAATAGCTGATCCCCTAATGGGCTCAACCACGAGCTGCTCTCTAGAAATTCCCCCTCCTGGAATTCAGTACCAACCTGATTTTCCCAATCTACCTGCATAATGAAACCTCCATGACTATTATAACATTGCCCTTTTAGCATGCATTATAATTTGTAGACCATATTCTTACTACTGCTTGGGGTTTGTATACAACTCCCATCAGGGTCCTTTTAGCCTTGCAGTTCCTTAGCTCTATCCAGAATGATTCAACACTTACTGACCCTATGTCACCTCTTTCTAACGATCTGATTTCATTTTTTACCAACTGTTGCCCCCTCTGCCTTCCTACCTGTCCTTCTCTCTCTCTCTCTCTCTCTCCTTGGACATTAAGCTCCCAGCTATAACCTTCTTTCAGCCATGATTCAGTGATGCCTACAACATCATATATATCAATCTGCAACTGTGCTACAAGTTCATCTACCTTATTCTGTATACTGTGTGTATTCAGATATAAAACCTTCAGTCCTGTATTCACCCTTTTCATTTTTCCTACCTTTCATTCTGTTGACTGCAATTTTGCCCTGTCATCGGCCTCTCCTCACTACATATTACCTTGGATTGTAAACCAACTACCTCATCTTCAGCACTATCATCTGCCTTTCCTACAATATTTCTTGCATTGAAATATACACAGCTCAAGATACTAGTCGCACCATACTCAACCTTTTGATTCCTAACTTTGTCTGAGGTTTTACCCACATCTGCCTCCACAAACTCTCCACTAACTGTTCTGGCACTCTGGTTCCCATCCCCTGCAATTCTAGTTGAAACCCCACTGTGCAGCGTTAACAAACTTTCCCACTAGGATGTTAGTCCCCCTCCAGTTCAGGTGCAAACTGTCTCTTCTGTACAGGTCTCATCTTTCCTGGAAGTGAGCCCAATGATCCAAAAATTTTATGCCTTTCCTCCTACACTAAATCCTTAGCCACATATTGAACTGTATTATCTTCCTAGTTCTGGCCTAGCCCATGGCATGAGTAGTAACCCTGAGATCACAACCCTGGAGGTCCTGCCCTTTTTCATAGCACCCAACTCCTTGAACTCCCCATGTGGAACCTCACCACTCACCCTACCCATGTCATTGGTACCTACATGGACCACGACATCTGCTGTTCACCCTGCCACTAAGAATGCTGGAGACTCAACCTGAGAAATCCTGGACCCTGGCCCCCAGGAGGCAACATACCATCTAGGAATCACATTTTCATCCACAGAACCTCCTGTCCGTTCCTCTAACTAATTAATCCCCTATCACCACAGTGTGCCTCTTCCCTCCCCTTTTATTTTGAGTTCCAGAGCCAGACTCTGTGCCAGAGACCCAACCACAGTGACTCTCCTCTGGTTAGATCAACCCCCACCCCACCCAACAGTATCCTGTTGTTGAGGGGATGGCCACAGGTATACACTGCACTGGCTCCTTAACCCCTTTCCACTGTGTCCTGCACCTTGGGTGTAACTATCTCTCTATTTGTCCTATCTATCATCCCCTCAGCCTCCCAAATGATCTGGGAGTTCATCCAGTTCCAGCTCCAACTCCTTAACGTGAATTGTTAGAAGCTGCAACTGGATGCATTTCTCGCGGTTGTAGTTGTCAGGAACAATTGAGATCTTCCTGCCTTCCCACATCCCACAAGAGGAGATTTCCACTATTCTGCCTGGCATCTCTACTGTCCTGGCTGAGCAGATATAAAGAAGGGAAGGGGGGTTAAAGACTTATCCTTGAGCTTTTCCTTCCTTTGCGTTTTCTGACTGAAACCTCGAAGAGCTAAAGCCTCAAGGTCACCGTTCTGACTCCAACCATAGACAACAGTCATTGTGCTTGCCCTGTCTTCCTTTAATTTGCTATTACTATTCCAAACCATGATTTGTTGCTGGTCAAATCTCTTTTTCCACTGTAGTGATCTGCTGTTGCCTTTTCTACATGGGCAATAGACCTGAGTGAAATCCCCTCCATTACTACCTCTTCAGCATCCTTTTCTGGCAATATGATATCTACTCTCACCTCTTTTATACTTAACATGTCCGAAGAAATTTTTGAATCTTAATATTATTGGCTAGCATACCTTCATATTTGACCTCTTCCTTCTTTATGACTTTTTTAGTTGCCTTTTGTTGATTTTTAAAAGCTTCCCAATCCTCGAACTTCCCACTAATTTTTGCTCCATTGTATGCCCTCCCTTTGACTTTTATATTGGCTTTGATTTCTCTTGTCAGCCAAGGTTGCATCATCCTGCCTTAGAATACCTCTTCTTCTTAGGTACATATTTATCCTGCGCCTTCCGAATTGCTCCCAGAAATTCCAGCCATTGCTGCTCTGCTGTCTTCCCTGCTAGTGTTCCCTTCCAATCAATTTTAAAACAGCTCCCCTCTCATGGCTCTGTAATTCTTTTTATTCCACTGTAATACAGATGCATCTGACTTTAGCTTCTCCTTCTCAAATTGCAGTGTGAGTTCTATCATAGTATGATCACTGGTCCCCTAAGGTTTCCTTTATCTTAAGCTCTCTAATCAATTCCAGTTCATTGCACAACACCCAAATCAGAATACCTGATCAAGTGGGCTCAACCACAAGCTGCTCAAAAAGCCATCCCTCAGCCATTCTACAAATTCCCCCACCCCCTTGGGATCCTGCATCAACCTGATTTCCCCAATCTAACTGAATATTGAAATGCCCCATGACTAATGTAACATTGCCCTTTTGACATACGTTTTCTATCTCCCATATTAATTTGTAGACCACATCTTTGCTACTGTTTAGAGTTCTGTACTGTATATATTTCAGGGTGGTTTTATCCTTGCAGATTCTTAGTTTTACCCACAATGATTCTACACCTTTTGATCCTAGGTCATGTCTTTTTAATGATTTGAGTTCTTTTTTTTTTACCAGCAGAGCTATGCTATCCTTTACCTATCTGCCTGCCCTTTTGATACAATCTGTATCCTTGGATGTTAAGCTATAATTTTCTTTCATCCACAATTCAGTGATGGCCACAATGTCAAACAATTACAATCTGTAACTGTGCTACGAGTTTGTCTACCTTATTCTGCATACTGCATGCATTTACGTATAACATCTTCAGTCCTGTATTATCATGCTTTTTGATTTTGTCCCCCTTTTTACATTGCAACATGCCATTGACACCAATTTTGCTCTTTCATCAGCCTCTCCTTGCTAGCAGTCTTACTACACACAGCCTCTATTTATAAACCAGCTACCCTCAGCCCTATCACTCTGGTTCCCATCTCCCTGTCAAATTAGTTTAAATGGTCCTGAACAGCTCTAGCAAACTTGTCCAAAAGGATAATGGTCACCCTTGGTTCAGAAGTAATCCATCTAATTGTACAGGTCATATCTTCCCCAGAAGAGATCCCAATGATCCAGAAATCTGAACCCCTGCCCCCTGAACCAGTTCCTCAGCCAGCATTCATTTACCAAATCATCTTATTCTTGCCTTCACTGGTGCATAGCATGGGCACCAAACCAGAGATTACTACCTTGGAGAGTTTTCTACCAAGCTCCCTAATATCTCTTTTCAGGCCTTGCCCACCTTTCTTACCCATGTCATTGGTGCCAATATGTACCAAGACTTCTTGCTGCTCACCAACACCCTTTAGAACGCCAGGGACCAAAGCTGAGGCATTCCTGGCCCTTGCCTGACGAGCTACTCCAACACTGGCAGACTCACACAATGGCCGCTTCACTTTGCCTGTTTTATATTTGCCTGTTCACTGACTGGGTGCAGTCCAACTCTGAAAACTGCTGCAAAGCGCTGACATTTTAATCTTCAGCCATGGACCTAAGCACAATCATCACTTCTACTCGTGCTCCCACTCATTGATTGGGTGTAGTCCAACTAGAAGGGGTAGCTTCACTCAACATCATCACCCCATCACTGAACCCTTCCCACAATCTATGAAATCACTTTCCAAGATTCTTCATCTCACCTTCTCTATATTTATTTATGTACCCCCAGGGTTCATTTTTTTCTGTGGACTGTCACTTTAAAATGCTGAGAGAATGAGACTGACTTTTGGACACTGTTTGAGCTGCTCGAGAGAGGTGGAGTTATTTGATGGACAATTGATGTGGTTTCTCTGCAGCTTGTTTTGAATTTTCAAGGACAGTTACAGACACAGAAGCACATAGAGTCAAGATGGATTCGGTCAATGGAACACACCAGTGAGTTGGTTGCTGGTTTAAACTTCCAGTAGCCCAAAGGGATGAGTTGAGATCGATCCAGAGTATTGATAAACGATTTTCACAAGTGCTGCAACTAGAATAAGTTTGCAGAGAAGAGAGGAGAGGAGAGGAGAGGAGAGGAAGGTTTGAAATAGAAGAAACCTAGTGACAAAGAGATCACTGTTTGGACTCTCTAAGTAGCCCGTGAGGGTGAGTTTGTTTCCATTCGGCTATGAAAGTGTGATTGTCACTTGGTTAATCCGCAGGGGTGGGTTCTCTGGTGATGGGGAAAACCTTTGTGAATACCACGTATGTGTTTACCCTTTGTCTGGGTGTGGTAGTTCATTGAAGAAAGGCACCCCTGTGGCAAATCACTTTTGGAGTTATTTCATATGTTGTGGAACTGGATAAATGGCTATCATGTTGTGTGTGATTGGGGTAACCTTGTGGAATCTACTGGTGTGTCGACCCTTGCCTGGGTGGTAGTTTCCTTGAAGATGGTCCCCTTTGTGATAAGCTATACGTGGATTCTGTATGAGTATCCTGTGGCCACCACTTTGAGATGTCCCGTAGCTGAATTTGGGTGTGGTACCACTTTTGTTGAAAGGATATTCATTGAAGATCACTGTTGGTGTGGAGTGGAACGACTTTGGAGATAAAACCTACTGCTAATGTTATTTGTATTGCTGTCGTGGAGTATCAATGTAATTTGCTTTCTCACAACGTTCACCTTTGGGTTACAAACATCTCACATTAATTAACCTGTGCATCTGAACTGAACTTTTCTTACATACCATCGTAAGACTGTATCACTTACCACCTGAGCTTGAATAAGTTTGGGAATTTTATTTACACCTATATATGCATAACACTGTTAACTCTTGATTTACCTGGTTTAAGTTACTATATTACGTAGTTACTAATAAAATGGTGTTTTGTTAACAGCAAAACCAGACTCCAGGTGTGTTCTCTTGCTGCTGATACTTTTACAGGGTTGCATGTACGTGACATATTACTTATATATTTTTATTAGTTTTTTTTTCTTTTTTTTTGTATTTGCACAGTTTGTTGGGTTTTCTTTTGCATATTGGTTGTTGCCCTCTCTGTTGTGTGTGGTCTTTCATTGATTCTATTGTGTTTCTTGTATTTAATGTGAATGCCTGCAAGAAAATAAATCTCAGGGTAACATATATGCACTTTGATAATAAATGTACTTTGAAAGCCATCAAGTACCTCAAGTACATATTCTTGAGAATGATCCAGGAATTGGTGGCTCTAGGCCCATACCCACTGGAGTTTAGAAGTATGAGGGGGTATCTCACTGAAGTTCAAGTTTAATTGTCATTCAACCATACATGAATACCACCAAGTGAAACAGTGTTACTCCAGGGTGATCGTATCAACAGTCATACACAGCACAGTACTTGTAAGATAACAAGAGTCACACAAAAGAATGTACTCCAAGCCCCTGAGTCCATGAATGTGGCAGCAGTGTGCATTCAGTGTGCATGCAGTTTGTCTTCCACCATGCGAACACAGGAGGGCAGTACCGATGCCACACTGCGCCACACCAGCAGCAACTCTGACGCCTCTCTCCTGGGCAGCTTGAGGTCTAGTCTTCCACTAAACGAACACTGAAGGGCAGCACCGACGCCAGCATGGACACCAATTATAATGCCTCTCTCCTGGGCAACTACAAACAGGCAACACTGAGCCTTTCAATATTTGTTATGCATAGCAAGGATATCAACAAGTTTTATGCAGATCTCAACAGTGCTTATGAGCAATGTAAATCTCAAGATATAAAACTAGTCATGGGAGGTTTTAACTCCAAAGTTGGACAGGAAAGGGTTGATAACATCATAGGACTTTTTGGATTAGGGGAGAAAAATGAAAATGGAGAAAGGTTTACTGATTGGTGTGTCAGAAACAACCAAGTGATCACCAATACTTGGTATAAAAACCATCCACGTAGATTGTGTACTTGGATTAGCCCTGGAGATAGAACAAGGAATCAAATAGATTTCATCACCATCAATGAACGCTTTAGAAATAATATCACAAATTCTAAAGCCTACCCAGGAGCAGACTGTGGTTCAGATCACCATCCAGTAATAGTTACCATTAAAACAAAACTAAAGAAACTGAAACATGGAAAAAAAGAGAAAGTATATGTTGGGAGAACTAAAAATGATAGCATACTTAAGCAAGAATTAAAAACAGCTGTAGAAGAACACCTCAATGAAAACGAAACAACACCTATTTGGGACAGATTTAAATATGCTATACATTAATGATCAGAGGAGATAATCCCAGTACAAGAATTCCAACAAGGGGTGAATAACCCAAGAAATTCTAGATCTGATGGAACAAAGAAAGTTAGTGAAGAATAATGAACGGCAATACAGAGCTAGACAGACAGACCAGACAATTGTGCAATATTGCAAAGGAAGAATGGCTGAATCAAAAAATGCAATGAAGTAGAAGGCCATATTAACAACAGCAAAGAAATGCACAAGAAAATTAGGGAAATTACTGGAATTGAGAAAACCTCCTCTACAGGATGCATAAGATCAGCAGACGGATCCATACTAACAAATCCAGATAAAGTATGTGAGAGGTGGATTCAGTATATAGAGCAGCTTTTTGAAGATAATAGAGGGGAACTCCCAGATATTAAACACCCTAATTCTGACCCAGCTATTATCAGAGAAGAAATAACTAAAGCAATGAAAAGCATGAAACATGGTAAAGCCACTGGACCTGATGAAATTTCAGTGGAAATGATACAAGCCCTAGAAGATCTGGGCATAGATATTCTTTTTGAACTGTTTAATGGCATATATGAGTCTGGTGTATTGCCTGACAATTTCTTGAAATCAGTATTTATAACTCTTGCCAAAAATTCCTGGAACTATTGACTGTGAAAATTATAGAACAATCAGTCTTATGAGTCACATAATAAAGATTTTGTTAAGAATTGTTCTGAGGCGAATTAAAAACAAGTTAAGGCCAGAAACTTCTGAACTGCAATATGGGTTTATTGAGGATAGAGAAACTAGGAACACAATTTTCATACTACGAATGCTTTCAGAAAGGGCAATTGAATATCAAAATAATGTCTTTTTATGTTTTATTGATTTCACTAAAGCATTCAACAAAGTGCAACCTGAAAAATTATTTCAAATTCTCACTAAACATTGATGGAAGGGACCAACAACTGCTTCAAAATTTATGTTGGAATCAAACGGCGGTGGTAAAAATTGAAGATAATATAAGCAGTTAAACTAAAATTCAAAGAGGAGTTAGACAGGGATGTGTTGCCTCACTGGATTTATTTAATATCTATAGTGAAATGATTCTCAGAGAAATAGAAGACCTAGATGGGATAAAAATTGGAGGTGCTAACATCAACAATATAAGATATGCAGATGATACCACCCTAATAGCAAGTGGTGCAGAAGACCTACAAATCCTCCTAGACAAAGTAGTACAAACAAGTGTAGAATTTGGTCTAACCATCAACTGTAAAAAAAAAAGAAATGTATGGTAATATCAAGACAGCAGGATACTCCCAATTGCCAATTGTACATCGGTAACCAAGAGATTGAACAAAAGACCAGCTTTAATTACCTTGGTGGCTTTATATCACAAGATGCTAGAAATAAAGTAGAAATAAAAAGAAGAATTGCCATTGCCAAAACCAACTTCCAAAAAATGAAACCCATTTTACCAACAGACACATTTCTGTGACAATAAGGATTAGGCTACTAAAATGTTACATCTGGTCAATCTTGCTGTATGCTTCCAAAACATGGACTATAACACCAGAAGTCCAAAGAAACTTAGAAATGTGGTTTCTTAGAAGGATGCTGAAATTATCATACAGAGATAGGGTAACTAATAAGACAGTACTCCAATGTGCCCATACAAAAAGATCTTTAATGAGAACATAAAATGAGAGAAAAATTAAATTCCTGGGCCATGGCATCAGAAAGGAAGTAATAGAATGCCTTACGTTATAAGGCCGTATGCCTGGGAAAGGCTGAAGAGGAAGGCAAAGGAGAAAATATATGGACATTGTGAAAGAACTAACAGATCTAAGTGTGCGAGATATCATTGATGCTGCGAGGGATCATCCGATGTGGAGAGCCATGATCGCCTAAGCATGTAACATGCAAGGCACATGAACAAGAAGAAGCCTGGCCTAAGTGGTTTGGAAGATGTTAGAGTCAATTGTTAAGGATGAGGTGATGAAGTACTTGGTGACACAGGACAAGATAGTACAAAGTCAGCATGGTTTCCTTCAGGGAAAATCGTGTCTAACGTACCTGTTGGAATTTTTTGAGGAAATTACAAGTAGGATAAAGGGAATGCAGTGGATTTTGTATATTTGGACTTTCAGAAGGCCTTTGGCAAGGTGCCACACATGAGGCTGCTTACCAAGTTAAGAGCCTCTGGTATTACAAGGAAGTTACTAACATGGTTAGAGCATTGGCTGATTGGTAGGAGGCAACAAATAGGAATAAAAGGATCCTTTTCTGGTTGGCTGCCAGTGACTCGTGGTGTTCCACAGGGGTTGGTGTTGGGACTTCTTTTTGTGCTGTATATAAATGATTTAGATGATGGGATAGATGGCTTTGTTGCCATATTTACAGATGATACAAAGATTGGTAGTAGGGCAGTTAGTGTCGAGGAAACAGGTAGGATGCAGAAAGACTTAGACAGTTTGGGAGAATGGGCAAGGAAGTGGCAAATTAAATACAATGTTAGAAAATTCATGGTCATGCACTTTGGTAGTAGAAATAAATATGTGGACTATTTTCTAAATGGGGAGAAAATCCAAAAATCTGAGATGCAAAGGGACTTGGGAGTCCTTGGGCAGAATACCCTAAAGGTTGAATCAGCAGTGAGGAAGGCAAATGCCACATTAGCATTCATTTCAAGAGGAGCAGGGATGTGATGCTGAGGCTTTATAAGGCACTGGTGAGGTGTCACCTTGAGAATTGTGAACAGTTTTGAGCCCGTCATCTCAGAAAAGATGTGCTGGCATTGGAGAAGGTCCAGAGGAAGTTCACAAGGATGATTCCAGGAACCTCATAGGAGGAACATTTGATGGCTCTGGGTCTGTACTCACTGGAATTCAGAAGGATGAAGGGGGATCTTATTGAAACCTTTCAAATGTTGAAAGAACTAGACAGAGTAGATGTGGAAAGGATATTTGCCATAGTGGGAGAGTCTAGGACAAGAGGACACAACCTCAGGATAGAGGGGCACCCTTTCAAAACAGAGTTGCGGAGAAATTTCTTTAACCAAAGGGTGGTGAATTTGTGGAATTTGTTGTCACATGCAACTGTGGAGGCCAGATCATTGGGTATATTTAAGGCAGAGATTGATAGGTTCTTGATTGGAGATGGCATCAAGGGTTACGGGGAGAAGGCTGGGAACTGGGGTTGAGGAGGAGGTAGAAAAAAAAAAAGGATCAGCCATGATTGAATGGCGGAGCAGACTCAATGGGCCAGATGGCCTAATTCTGCTCCTATATTTTATGGTTTTGTGGTCTTAAGAAGCTACGTAGCATCCACACCAGGACCACCAAGCTCAAAAACAGTTTCTTTCCCCAAGCAGTAAGGCTGATCAACATCCCCACTCACTAACCCACTCGCTGCCTCCCAATGCTCTAACCACCTCCCTCACCAGCAATCCAAGGGTTTTGGGTGGATCCCTGAAATTAACAGATTTCTGATGAAGGGCCTTGAAACGTCATCTGCCCTTTTTCCACAGATGCTGAGTGTTTCCAGCAATTATTGGTTTTGTCTGGGATGATCAAAAGATTTTCCATTCGGCAGGGGAAACAATGTAAGCAGGCCAATGAAGTGGCGATTAGAGGTGATGCAGCTGGTTAGGATTCTGACTGGTTGCATCACCATCTGGTGTAGAGGGATCAGAAATGAAGCCACAGACAGTTGTAAACTCAGCCAGCTCCATCATGGGCACAACCCTCCCCATTGTTGAGGACACCTTCAAAATGAGGTGCCACAAAAAGTTGCCATCAGCCATTAAGGACCCCATCACCCAGGACATGCCCTGTTCTCAGTGCTATCATCAGAGAGGAAGTACAGGAGCCTGAAGGCACACTTTCAATGTTCTAGGATCAACTTCTTGGCCTCCACCAGATTTCTGAAAGGACAATGAACCCTTGAGCACTACCTTACTACTTCCGCTTTCTTTTGTATTACTTAATTATTTTATATATACTTATTGTAATTTATAGTATTTTCGTCTTGCACTGTACTGCTGCCACAAAACAGTGTATTTCATGGCATATGCCAATGATATTACACCCGATTCTGATTCAGGGAAAAAACTGGTGCTTCACAGAACCAATGTGACATGGTTCGATTCCGTCCTCCGCTGCTGTCCACATGTTGCAATTCTCAACGACTGCAGGGAGTTCCAGTATTCTACCACACCCCAAAGACAGCTCTACATTTGGCTGCACTGACTCACTCTGTGGTATAGGTTTAAGAGATGAGGGGAAAGATTTAGATTGAGAGATTTGGGAAGTTATGAAATACAGAAATAGGCCATTCAGCCTAACTTCTCCATACCATAAGACCCTAAGACATAGGAGAATTAGGCCATTCAGCCCAAGTCTGTTCCACCTCTCCATCATGGCTGATTTATTATCCCTCTCAACCCTATTCTCCATAACTTTTTAAATGTCCTAACTAATCAAAAACCTATCAATCTCTACTTTAAATATTTCCAATGAACCTTCACAGCCATCTATGGCGATGAATTCTACAGATTTATAACTGATTTCTGTTCTAAGGAGATTTTCTTCTGTTCTGACGCTCTGCCCTCTGGTCCTAGACTCCCCCACGATAAGAAACATTCTCTCCACATCCACTCTATCTAGGCCTTTCAATATTCGATAGGTTTCAATGAGATCCCCTCTCGTTCTTCTAAACTCCAGTGAGTACAGACCCAGAGCCATGAAACACTGCTCATATCTTAATCCTTTCATTCCTTGGACAATTCTTGTGAATCTCCCCAGGACCCTCCCCATTTTCTCTTACATATGGGGCCCTAAACTGCTCACAATACTTCAAGTCTATCTGACCAATGCCTTATAAAGCCTCAGATTAATATATAAATGAATCTAAGGGCAGTATATGGTGACATATATGCAGTTCGATAATAAATTTACTTTGAACGTTGACCTTTCTGATCCAAATGATTTTTGTACATTATAATTGCAGCCACCTCTACCACTTCCTCTATCAGTTCATTCCACTCACCTACGACACTCTGCATGAAAACATTGCCGAGATCCCTTTTAAACCTTTCTCACTCACCTGAAAGCTACGCCCTCCAGTTTTTGACTGCCTGTCTTGGGTAAGACACATTGTGCCCATCTGAGGCAGACTAGCCCAGCAGAAAAGGGAGTGACTGGATTGCCGACTTGCCTAGATGATTATGTTCCTGGATCACATTGGCGGAAATAGGACAGTGTGCTAAGGAATAGGACATGAATGCAAGGGTTACCGTGTGAGGAACTTCTTGGGCTGTATTCCCTGGAGTTCAGAAGAACAAGGGGGGATCTCATAGAAACATTCCGAATGTCAAAAGGCCTGAACAGATCAGATATGACAGCTATTTCCCATGTTAGGGGAGTCTAGGACAAGAGGGCATGACTTCAGGATTGAAGGACATCCATTTAGAATGGAGATGCAGAGAAATTACTTTAGTCAGAGGGTGGTAAATCTGCGGAATTTGTTGCTGCGAGCGGCAGTGGAGGCCAAGTCATTGGGTGTATTTAAGCCAGGGATAGATAGGTTCTTGATTAGCCAGGGCATCAAATGCTATGGGGAGAAGGCAGGTGACTGGGGATGACTGGAAGAATTGGATCAGCCCATGATTGAATGCTGGAGCAGACTCAATGGGCCGAATGGCCTACTCCTGCTCCTATATCTTATGGTCTAATGGTAACCTAGTGTAATGTTCTATGTTGGTGCTGGAATGTGTAGTGACACTTGCAGGCTGCCCCCACCATATTGTTATATCCTGTGAGGAGCTGGGAGTGGTGGGGGGGGGGGGGGGGGGGGAGGTTTCGTGTTGGTTGATAACACAAACAATAATTTCACCATACATGTCAGCGATAAATGAATTTGAATCTGAATCTCGAACAGGACTCAGTTCTCACTGCTGTCTGTAAGGGAATTTGTATGTTCTGTCCGTGACCGTGTGGGATTCCTCTGGGTGCTCCAGCTTCCTCCCACAGTACAAAACAAATGCACTGGTAAGGGTTAGTAAGTTGTGGGCAGGCTGTTTTGGTGCTGGAAGCATGGTGACACTTGTGGGCTGCCCCCAGAACAGCCTCAGACTGTGATGGCTGTTGATGCAAAACTACGCATTATTTCACTGTATGTTTTGACGTACACGTGATAAAGCTAATCTTAAAATCTTACAATATCTGCCTTAAAAATGAACCGAGGGGCAACCTCATGGAGTGAGGGCTCAGGATATGGGAATACACTGCCAGAGGAAGTGGTTGAGGCAGGTTCAGTATCAATACTGAAAAGACACTTGGGCCGGTACATGGATAGGAAAGGCTTGGAGCCGTGGGTCAAATGGGACAGTGGTGGGAATTGAACCTGGATTGCGGACACTGTAAACGTATGGTGTGGCATGGCAGTATGGCAGTTAATATAATGCTTCACAGCAGCCAGCTGTAAGATTGAGGTTCGATTCCTGCCACTGTCTGTAAGGAGCTTGTATGTTCTCCTCATAACTGCATGGTTTCCTCCCACGTTCCAAAGGCGTACAGGTTGGAGTGAGTAAACTGTGGGCATGTCATGCTGACACCGGAAGCAGAACAGCACTTGCAGGCTGTCCAGCACGATCCTCACTGATTTAATTTGATGCATTTCACTGTATGTTTCAACGTATATGACAAATAAAGCTAATCGTTAATCTTTATCTTTCCACAGAGTGCCACTCCACCATGCCAGTTCCATTCCATCAGATTCATCTTCCTTAGGCTTTGTCACTTCCCAGCTTCTTCCAACATTTCCACTCTCCCACTCCCTCAGCTGGAACCGCCCATCACCATCAGCTCGTGATCCACTTCATCCCCTCACCTCTTTATACTTGCACCTTTGCATGTTTTAGTGGATAACCCCTGATCTTTTTGAATGGGGCAGTACGGATGAAGGGCCAAATGGCCAACACCTATAACTACTTCTTTTATAATGTTGGGGCTAGAATACAGAAAAAGAGAATTGTTCATGGAGGGAGGGGAATAAAATAATCACTGACACGAAGTAAAATGTATTGCTAGTGCATTACATAAAGTATACTATAAATTAGAGTAAGAAATATTTTAAAAATTATATACTGTAGTGCAAAAAGAGAGCAAAAGAGTAAGGTAGGGCTCATTCATTGACCATTCAGAAATTTGATGGCCCAGGGGAAGATGTTGAGTGTGTGTCTTCAGGCTCCTGTATCTCCCCCGGATGGTAACAATGAGAAGGGTGCATTTAATGGGCGGAGAGGGTCCTTGGTGATGGATGCTGCCTTTTTGACACATTTAAGTATCAGAATGGAAGGCTGAGAGACAATCTCAGGCTCTTCATATGACAACAACAGTCCTTGAAAGCTTCACTGTCCCACATAAACTAACAGAGCAGACTAATCAGCACAAGACAACCTTCTCTTCGGTTCTTCAACTTTCCCCAAATACACAAATAACTCTTTTCCTCACTGGGAAAAAATTCCACACTGCAATGGCACCCAGGTTGCACAAGTCCCTCCTGAATTGCCTTTTGGTCAGATGGAACATTTCAGATGCTGACAATGAAATAAAACAAATCAGAAAGTTTAAGAAAAAAATCACTATTTTATTAGCAACCAAATTTACTTTAGGAAGAGCCTATTATAGTGCATTCAGTGTTAGACCATAAGACATAGGAGCAGAATGAGGCCACTTGCCCCATTGCATCTGCTCCACCATTCCATCATGGCTGATTTATTATCCCTCTCAACCCCATTCTCCTGCTTTTTCCCTGTAACCTTTGATGCCCTGATTCATCAAGAACCTATCAACCTCTACTTTAAATATACCCAATGACTTAGTCTCCAAAGTTCAAATCCTCTCCACATCCATTCTTATCTTGGCCTTTCAATATTCAGTAGGTCATCTTTCTTTATGAAATGTTTTACATAAATTCCCTTGTATTTCTTTATTTTCCTGTAAATGCCAGCAAGAAAATGAATCTCAAGGAATCTCGTATACGTACTTGGATAATAAATTTGCTTTGACTTTCTGGCCCAGCTCTAGAAAGATGTGGCCTCCTGTTTTGAGACACGGTAGACTGCAGATAGAAGACAGAACATCAAACAAAACAGCACATTTTGGGCCCATAATGTTGTACCAACCCTTTAACCTACTCCAAGATCAACCCTTCCCTCCCACATAACCCTCCATTTTTATTTCATCCATGTGCCTATCTACGAGGCTCTTAAATATCCATAATATATCTGCCTCTACCACCATCCTCTGGCAGGACATTTCACACACCCCACCCCCACTCTCTGTGTAAAGAACTTGCCTTTGACATCCCTCCTATACTTTACTACAATCAAATTATGCCCGCTCAAATTTCCTCACTGGAAAAATGTCTATCCATTCTATCTATGCCTCTTATCAAATTGTACCCCTCTCTCAAGTCAACTCTCATCCTGCTTCGCTCCAAAAGAGAAAAGCCCCAGCTCACTCAAGCTTTCCTCGTAAGATATGCTCTCTATTCGAGACAACATCCTGGTAAATCTCCTCGGCACCTTCTCTAAAGACACTGGAATCCAGAGCAACACTCAAGATGCTGGAGGAATTCAGTGGGCTGGGTGGTAGCTGTGGAGGGAGATGGGGTCCAGATAAAGGGTCTTGACCCCAATTGTCAACCGTCCAATTCCCTCTGCAGATGTTGTTGACCCGCCGAGTTCCTCCAGCACATTATCTGTCCCTCCATAGATGCTGATAAAACAGCCCAGGTCGTCCAGCAGATTGTGCATGGCTCTCACCCCGTTTCTCCTGGACACTGGACGTTTCAGGATCTTCAACAACTGACCAAGCACTCGCAAGGCCAGACTGGGGGTGAGGGTTGCAGCTAGCTAGAGCACAGCAAGATCCCACAACAGCCGGTAGTGAGCTAACGACAAATAACTTGTCCATAATGCTGTTTAAAGCGGTTTAAAAAGGGATAAACATTGGCTCGGTCCACCTTGCTCTCTGTGTGCCCTGTGTGAGCACACAGAGAGGCCTCACTCCTTGGACTCCAGCAAAACAATTTAGCTCCCGGAGGTCAAGCTCAGCAGTGGATCTCATACTCAATCTCCTCCTTGAACACCGCCCCGCGGTTCTCGAAGACATCAGCCTGCTGTGGCTTCCGGACCTCGGCCTCAGCCGTCTGTGTGGCCCGGTCTTGAGGAGGCGATGGCTGCAGTAACCTGCCCGGCTCGGCAGCGTCCTTGTAGGTGCGGATGTCCCTCTTGCTGCGGTCAATGACGAACATCTCCCGGCCAGCGTCATCTCGGTACTCCTCCAGCTGGGCGAAGGTGCTGGGCCCGTCCGAGTAGTCATTGAGGTAAAGGCCGCCCACCGCTCCCGGGCCCTCGGCACCGGCCCACTCTGCCTTGTCCCGCCAGCCGCGCCTCCGCCAGATCACAGCCAGCAGCAGCAATAGGGCGGTGAGAGCCAGCAGGCCAATGCCAGCCGCAATGCCGGTCTGGCTGGCGGTGCCCAGCGTGCCAAAGTCCACACCCTCTGACAGTGGCTGCCGGCTGAGGCCCGGTGGCAGAGCAGGCCTGAGCGGCCCTGATGTGTTGACCAGCAGGGTGAAGGTGGCGGCAGCCCGCCCGCCGGCATTGTGGGCCTCACACATGTAGCTGCCAGCCTGCGGGGCCGTCACGTTGCGCAGCACCAGCTGAGCCGAGTTTCCGCTGGAGCGAGGAGGAGGAGCCATCGCCGCCGCCCGAGCCTCACCCGGGCTCCTCCAGCCCAGCACAGGTGGTGGGTAACCGGAGGCCCGGCAGGTGACGTGAAGTTCATCCCCTGGCCGGGCCACCGCCTCAGTGCGGTCCAGCTGAATTGACGGCGGGATGCAGATGAGGCTGGTACCGGGGACGTCCGGCAAGCTGTGGCCGGCCAGCCGTGGTGGCTCGGCACACACCAGGGCCTTGCCCAGCAACAGCCTGTGGCCTTCCCTGACGATCCAGGCCCGGAGCCAGTGCAGGCTGCAGTCACACCGCCAGTGGTTGCCTGTAGCAGGAAGGAGAAAGGAAAAGGGTTAGACTGTCATAGACCCTCTCGAGCTCCTATCAATGGTGCTGAGGAGGGGAGGTTCAAGTACCCAGGAGTTGAATGTCACCAGTAGCCTGTCATACTGTAGATTTTAAATATATATATATATATATATATATATATATATATATATATATATTTTTTTTTTTTTTTTTTTAAGAGACTTAGCACAGTAACAGGTCGTTCTGGCACAATAAGTCTAATCATACCCATGTGACCAATTAAGCTACTAACCCGGAGGAAACACGTGCAGTCACAGGGAGAACATACAAACACCTTACAGACAGCGGCAGTATTGAACCCAGGTTAGCGTCACACTAACCACTACCCTAGTTAGACAGTGTGGCTCTCTCTCACCATTACACTGCGGAGTCAGATGGAAAAAAAATTCACAGCCAAGAATGACTCTACTTCATGAGAAGGCTAAAGAAATTTGGCATGAAAGCCAATGCACCAAACCTCTCTTGGCCACACTCTGTTTACCTGTGACACCATTTCCAAGGAATTATGGATCTGTATTCCCAGGACCTCTTGCTCTACAGCACACTCTACCGTTCCTCTGCTAGTCAGACATCGGTTTGTCCTTTTTAAACTTTTTTTAGGTGTTGAAGTTTGGGAGGACAAACCATACCTGCTCCACTATGTTTAAAGTTCAAAGGAAATTTATTATCAAAGTACATATATGCCACCAAATAACCCTGAGAATCATTTTCTTGCAGACATACTCATTAAATCCACAACAGAATAACCATAATAGAAATAATGTAAGACCGCACCCACTGATGCATTCAATAAATGTGCAAAAGACAACAAACTATCCAAATACAAAAAAGAAATAATAATAATAAATAAATGAGCATTAATATTGAGAACATGGAATAAAGAACCCTTGAAATTGAGTCCATAGGTCTGGGAACATTTCAATAATGAGGCAAGTGAAATTGAGTGAAGTTATCTTGGTGGTTGAGGGGTAATAACTATTCCTGAACCTGTTTTAGTGAATCATGAATCTCCTGTACCAGCAACGAGAAGGGAGCATGGATACTGCTTTCCTGCAACCACACTTCTTGCTCAATGATGGGGAAGGCTTTACCCGTGATGTACTGGGCCATATCCACTACTCTTTGTAGTACTTTCCATTCAAGGGCTTTGGTGTTTCTGTACCAGGCTGTAACGCAGCCAGTCAATATATTCTCCACTCTCATCTATAGAAGCTGCTGGCAGTAACAAAACTCTAGGAAACTCATTACCATTGACTCCTTCTTATTTTTAAGTTCCACACATATGATCCCTTTGGAAGAAATTTCCTAAGCCATCCCTCCGAAGACCTATTATATTTTCCCTGATCAATATCAATATCTGATGCAACACATAAAAAACACAATGATAAAAAACAATAAATATAAATGCACAAGATAGCTTATATACATAGATTGATTGTATGTCCATAAAGTAACACTGGCACAGAGTGTCTATAAATAAGGTGACTGACAGGAAATGATAAAGTAGTGGTGGTTGGGGGTGTGGAGGGATGGGTTAGTGAGTGGAGGTGTTGATCAGCCTTACTGCTTGGGGAAAGAAATTGTTTTTGAGCTTGGTGGTCCTGGTGTGGATACTACGCAGCCTCTTAAAGACCACAAGACCATAAGATATAGGAGCAGAATTAGGCCATCTGGCCCATCGAGTCTGGTCCGCCATTCAATCATGGATGATCCTTTTTTTCTCTCCTCCTCAACCCCAGTTCCCAGCCTTCTCCCTGTAACATTTGATGCCATGTCCAATCAAGAACCTATCAATCTCTGCCTTAAATACACCCAACAACCTGGCCTTCGCAGCCGCATGTGGCAACAAATTCCACAAATTCACCACCCTTTGGCTAAAGAAATTTCACCGCATCTCTGTTTTGAAGGTGCGCCCCTCTATCCTGAGGCTGTGCCCTCTTGTCCTGGACTCTCCCACCATGGGAAACATCCTTTCCACATCTACTCTGTCTAGGCTTTTCAGCATTCCAAAGGTTTCAATGAGATCCCCCCCCCCCCCCCATCCTTCTGAATTCCAGCGAGTATTGACCCAAAGCCATCAAACGTTCCTCATATGATAACCCTTTTATTATTGGAATCATCCTTGTGAACCTCCTCCGGACCCTCTCCAATGCCAGCACATCTTTTCTAAGATGAGGGGCCCAAAACTGTTCACAATATTCAAGGTGAGGCCTCACCAGTGCTTTATAAAGCCTCAGCATCACATTCTTGCTCTTGTATTCTAGATCCTTTGAAATGAATGCTAGTATGACATTTGCTTTCCTCACCATTGGCTCAGCCTGCAAGTTAACTTCCAGGGTGTTCTGCAGAAGGACTCCCAAGTCCCTCTGCATCTCAGATTCCTGGATTTTCTCCGTTTAGAAAATAGTCCGCACATTTATTTCTAATACTAAGGTGCATGACCATGCATTTCCCACATTGTATTTCATTTGCCACTTTCTTACCCATTCTCCTAATCTGCCTAAATCCTTCTGCACCCTACCTGTTTCCTCAACACTACCTGCCCCTCCACCAATCTTCAGATCATCTGCAAACTTGGCAACAAAGCTATCTATTCCATTATCTAAATCATTGATATACAGCATAAAAAGAAGTGATCCCAACACCAACCCTTGTGGAACACCACTAGTCACTGGCAGCCAACCAGAAAAGGATCCTTTTATTCCCACTCGCTGCCTCCTACCAATCAACCAATGTTCTAACCACGTGAGTAAATTTCATGTAAGACCATGGGCTCTTAACTTGGTAAGCAGCCTCATGTGTGGCACCTTGTCAAAGGCCTGAAAGTCTAAATATACAGTGGCATGCAAAAGTTTGGGCACCTCTGGTCAAAATTTCTGTTACTGTGAATAGTTAAGTAAGTAGAAGATGAATTGATCTCCAAAAGGCATAAAGTTAAAGATGAAACATTCTTTTCAACATTTTAAGCACGATTAGTGTATTATTTTTGTTTTGTACAATTTTAGAGTGAAAAAAAAAGGAAAGGAGCACGATGCAAAAGTTTGGGCACCCCAAGAGATTTGAGCTCTCATAACTTTTACCAAGGTCTTAGACTTTAATTAGCTTGTTAGGGCTATGGCTTGTTCACAATCATTGTTAGGAAAGACCAGGTGATGCAAATTTCAAAGTTTTATAAATACCCTGACCCCTCAAACCTTGTCCCAACAATCAGCAGCCATGGGCTCCTCTAAGCAGCTGCCTTGCACTCTGAAAATTAAAATAATTGATGCCCATAAAGCAGGAGAAGGCTACAAGAAGATAGCAAACCAAAACCCCCCGTTTGACTGAAAAAGACCTTCAGGAAGATTTAGCAGACTGTGGAGTGGTGGTGCACTGTTCCACTGTGCAGTGACACCTGCACAAATATGACCTTCATGGAAGAGTCATCAGAAGAAAACCTTTCCTGCATCCTCACCACAAAATTCAGCGTCAGAAGTTTGCAAAGGAACATTTAAACCTGCCTGATACATTTTGGAAACAAGTCCTGTGGACTGATGAAAGTTAAATTAGAACTTCTTGGCCACAATGAGCAAAGTTATGTTTGGAGAAAAAAAGAGTGCAAAATTTCATGAAAAGGACACCTCTCCAACTGTTAAGCACAGGGGTGGATCGATCATGCTTTGGGCTTGTGTTGCAGCCAGAGGCATGGGGAACATTACACTGGTAGGGGTAAGAATGAATTCAATTAAATACCAGCAAATTCTGGAAGCAAACATCACACCATCTGTAAAAAAAAAAGCTGAAGATGAAAAGAGGATGGCTTCTACAACAGGATAATGATCCTAAACACACCTCGAAATCCACACTGGACTACCTCAAGAGGCACAAGCTGAAGGTTTTGCCATGGCCCTCACAGTCCCCCGACCTATACACCATCGAAAAATCTGTGGATAGACCTCAAAAGAACAGTGCATACAAGACAGCACGAGAATCTCACAGAACTAGAAGCCTTTTGCAAGGAAGAATGGGTGAAAATCCCCCAAACAAGAACTGAAAGACTCTTAGCTGGCTATAGAAAACGTTTACAAGCTGTGATACTTGCCAAAGGGGGTGTTACTAAGTAGTGACCATGCAGGGCACCCAAACTTTTACTTCGAGCCCTTTTCCTTATTGTTATTTTGAAACTGTAAAAGATGGAAATTAAAAAAAATACTAAAGAAATGTGTCATCTTTAACTTTATGCCTATTGGAAATCAGGCATGATTGTGTGGATAGTCAGAGGCTTTTTCCCAGGGCTGAAATAGGACACAGGTTTAAGATGCTGGGGAGTAGGTACAGAGGAGATGTCAGGGGTAAGTTTTTTACTCAGAGTGGTGAATGCGTGGAATGGGCTGCCAACAACGGTGGTGGAGGCGGATATGATAGGGTCTTTTAAGAAACTTTTGGATAGGTATATGGAGCTTAGAAAAATAGAGGGCTATAGGTAAGCCTAGTAATTTCTAAGGTTGGGACACGTTCGGCACAACTTTGTGGGCTGAAGGGCCTGTATTGTGCTGTAGGTTTTCTATGTTTCTATCAGGTCATCTTTTACTCGCTTAGCTATTCAAAGTAACAGAAATTTTGACCAGGGGTGCCCAAACTTCTGCATGCCACTGTGCAACATCTACTGCATCCCCTTTATCTATCCTACTCATAATCTCCTCAAAGAATTCCAACAGGTTCGTTGGGCAAGATTTTCCCTGAAGGAAACCATGCTGACTTTGTACTATCTTGTCCTGTGTCACTGAGTACTCCATAATCTCATCCTTAACAATTGACTCTAACAATTTTCCCAACCACTGAGGTCAGGCTAACTGATCTATAATTTCCTTTCTTAAAGAGTGGAGCAATGTTTTCAGTTTTCCAGTCCTCTGGCACCATGCCAAAGTCCAATGATATTTGAAAGATCATTTCAAGTGCCACCACAATCTCTAATGCTACCTCTTTCAAGATCCTAGGATGCAGTTTATCTGGTCCAGGTGACTTATGTACCTTTAGGTCTTTCAGCTTTTTGAACCACCTTCTCTCTTGTAATAGTAACTGCACCCATTTCTCTTCCTTCACACACTACAACATCAGGCATACTGCTAGTGCCCTCCACAGTGAAGAATCTTCCCTGAAGGGAGTGGGACAAACAGTCCATGAGCAGGGTGGGTGAAATCCTTCATGATGGTACTGGCCCTTTTCCAGCACCTTTCTGTCTACATGTCCTTGATGGTGGGTCGGCATGTTTCCCAATTTCATGTGTTTCAAAAAAACCTCTGACACCCAAATCCAGCTCCTGGCCTCCAGATGTGGCTCAGCTACTACACCCGGCAGAACCGTTTCTACTGAAAGGAGATGGTGCTCATCAGCTGTGGTTGCAGTTCATCTAGAAGGAAACTCTGATCTCAAATCTCTACTGCCTTGAAGCTATACCCACTGATGGGGACGGCTTTGGGAGTAAACCCTGAGGAAAAATCCAGAGCCACAGCCCCTAAGACAGATAGGCAACTCCTGCAACACCACTGGTGCCAAACTGTATTGGTCTCTGCTGTTCCTTTGGATTCATCAGGGGGAACCCACTGCACGGGCAAGTTTGTCATCCATATCGTACCGACCTAGTTGTGCATCATGTAGACAACTAGGACGTCCACGGCTGACCCTGACCAAAGAGGGGCCTCATAAAAGTCAAGCCCTCTTCCGCCTCCTCAGAGGGTAGAGGTGTTGGTGAGCTCTCACCTACTTCCATGTTAGAAACCTCTATTCCCTGGAATACTGTTCTGCCAACCCTGCCCCTCTTTCAACCACGTTTCAGTGATAGTGAATAATACTGAATTTCTATCTGGAATCACAGTCTTACAACAGTACAGCCCAGAAACAGGCCCTTCAGCCCACATAGTCCATGCTGAACCATTTAAACTGACTACTCCTGTTGAACTGCACTGGGACCATAGCCATCTATACCTTTACCGTCCATGTACTTGTTGGCAGCTCATTCCACACTCTCACCACCCACTAAGTAAAGACGTTTCCCCTCATGTTCCCCTTAAACTTTTCACCTTTCACTCTTGACTCATGACCTCTAGTTGTAGTCCCACCGAACCCAAGTGGAAAAGGTCTGCTTGCATTTACTCTATAATTCCTTCTGCCATTTTTCAGCCCATTTTTCCAGCTGGTCCAGCTCCTGCTGCAAGCCGTGATCTACTGATCAGTTCATCATTATACCCACTACTTGACCTATCCTTTATATCTGACCTCATCTCTCACCGCTACTCTACATCCCATCCCGCTGTCAATCGGTTTAATTCCTCCTCCTCCCCCCCCCCCCCCCCACCCCACCATTGCAACAGCACAAGCAAACCCCTCCACTGGGATATCAGACCCCTTCCAGTTCAGCTGCAACGCGTCCTGCTGTACAGGTCCAGCCCAGCCCCACCTCACAACCGGTCCCAGTGATCCGAGTACGTAGAGGTTAGCGCAATTCAATTACAGCAGCAGTGCCGCAGGTTCAATTCCCAGCACGGTTTTAATGCTGTCTCTGTGACCATGCGAGTTTCCCCCAGCTGCTCCTGCTCCCTCCCACACTGCAAAGGCGTACGGTTAGGAAGCTGTGGGCACACCAGAAGCACGGCAGCACTTGTGGGCTGCCCCCAGCAGAATCGTTGCTGATTTGATTTGACGCAAATGACACATTCCACTGTATGTATTGATGTAAATGTGACAAATAAAGACAATCTGTATCTTACCTTTAAATACTAGAAGCCCTTCTTCCTACACCATCCTATAGCTGTGACCTGCCCTGCCCTGCCCTGCTTGTGTGGAGCTCTCTGACTCTTTATCCCCTCCTATTTCAACACTCACTAGCTCACGGCACAGAAAGTAACCCAGAGTTTGCAGCCCTTGGTGATCTTGCTCTTTAACCTTCTACCTGACCCCCCCCCAAGTTCACTCTGCAGGGTCTCATCCCTGCTCATGCCAAGGTCATTGGTACAGACATGGACTACCATCCTCTCCCTTCCCAAGCGTTCAGCAGCCACTCCAAGACATCCCTGCTCCTGCAGCCGGGCAGGCAATGTGACATTTGGATAGTCTCGTCCAAGGCCACTGAAATGCCTGTGTTGGGCAGCGCAGGAGCGTAGCGGTCAATGTGATGCTTTACAGCACCAGTGATCCAGGTTCAACTCCCACTGCTGTCTGTAAGGAGTTTGTATGTTCTCCCCGTGGGTCTCCTCCAGGTGCTCCAGTTTCCTCCAACATTCCAAAGACACACGGGTTAGTTGGTCAATAGATCACATGGGTGTAATTGGACAGCGCGAAATCGCCGGGCCAGAGAGGACTGTTACCGTGCTGTATCACTAAATTCTCCACTTGCCACCACTATAGATTATATACCACTATACACCTACTATAGCTTGCACTGTATACACCACCATAGGTGATGGGGAGGAGGGAACTGGGGAGGGGAGGGGAGATGAAGTAAGAAGCTGGAGGTGGGAGAGGTGAAAGGCTGAAGAAGAAAAAGTTTGATAGGAGAGGACAGTGGACTCTGGAAGAAAGAGAAGGAGGTGAGGGTAGGCGAGAAGGAGTGAGGGGGCAAGCAAAATGGGGAAATCGAAAATGAGAGAAGGGGAGGAGGGAGAAATAACCAGAGGCAGTAGAAATCAGTGCTCATGCCCTCAGGTTGGAGGCTACCCAGACAGAATATGAGGTGTTGCTCCTCCAACCTGAGTGTGGCATCTTTGTGATAGACAGGACGGTGAAGGTGTTCGGCGTGTTTGGCTTCATGTGTCAGGGTACCGCGTACAGGAATTGGGGCACCACATTACAACCGTGCAACTCGTCGGCAAGACCACACCGGGAGCATTGCTGCTGCATGTGCAGGGGACGGGGAGAGAGGGGGGCTTGGGAGTTCTAACACTGTTCTGTAGTTCGCTCTTTCGGGGTTCTTCCGTTTCTCGTGGAGGTTTGTGAAGCCAAGTATTTGAGGTTGTATACTGTATTCATTCTCTGACAATCAATGGAACCACTTGTGTTCTGGTCACCCATTATGTCATTAAGCTGGAGAGATTCACGAGGATGTCACTGAGACTGGAGGGCCTGAGCTACAAGAAGGAGCTGGATAGGCTGGGTTTTGTCCCTCCTGAAGTGAAGGAGATACAGGGTGACCAAATAGAGGTGTATAAAACCCTGAGGGAAGAAAATATGTGACCTCTGGCAGCCTTTTTCCCCAGTGTAGGGATGTCTAAAACAAGAGAGCATAGGTTTAAAGTGAGACAGAAAGACTTAAATATTGTTTCGATGTGCATGTGATAAATGAATCTGAATCTCATCACCCGGGACGTGGAAAACAGGGTGCAGAGGAGATTTACCAGGGTGCTGCCTTGACTAGAGAGCATGTCTTATGAAGATTGGTTAAGTGAGCTAGGGCTTTTCTCTTTGAGTGAAGGAGGATGAGGGGTAACATGATAGAGGAGTACAAAATGATAAGAGGCATAGACAGAGTGGACAGCTGGAGACTTTTTCCCAGTACCGATACGGATAATACAAGGTAGCATAATTTTAAGGTGATTGGAGGGAAGTATAGGGGATGTCAGAGATGAATTCTTTACAGAGAGTGGTGGGTGCTTGGAACACCCTGCCAGGGGTGGTGGTGGAGACAGATACATTAGGGGCATTTAAGACACTCTTGGATTGGTACATGGATGATAGAAAAATGGAAGGCTAAGTGAGAGAGAAGGGTTAGATTGATCCTCGAGCAGGTTAAAAGTTGGGCACAACATTGTAATGTTCTATGTTCACTCCACACCCCCATCTAGGGGCCATATTCTCACCGATCAGTCGCAGCTCCTGCAGGCTCCTCAGGGGTTGCAGGGATGCATGGTGCAGTGTATGCAGGCAGTTGTCACTCAGGTCCAGCAAGGCCAACGAGGAGAGCCCCACAAAAGCCTGTTCGTCTAAGGACTGCAGGTTGTTTTGCTGGAGATGCAGCTCCTGTAGCCTCTGAAAGCCAAATACAGACTCTGTTGAGAAAAAAATTATCTTCTGGCTTCAATAAAGCAAACTGGACGTAACTCTGTGTAGGGTCTCGTCACTGATGCTGGAGGGAAGTTCACATCCAACTAGTGTGACTGAGTTTCTTTTGGGAGGGTAACAAGGTGGGTCAATAAGAGTAGCGTGGTAGAAGTAGTTTACATGGAATTTGTCAAGGAACCACATCACGGGCAGATAGGGAATATACAGCACATCCAGAATTCTTTGAAAGTGGCGTCACAAGAAGATAGGATCATAAAGAGAGCTTTTGGCACAATGGCCTTCATAAATTAGGGCACCAAGTACAGGAGATGGGATGTAGTGCTGAAGTTGTATGAGATGTTGGTGAAGTCCTGAATCTGGTGTATTGTATGCAGTTCTTGTCATCTACCTATCTACCTACAGGAAAGATATCAATAAAATTTAAGGTGGTACATAGAGCTCATATGACTAAAGGATAAGCTATCTCGTTTTTATTCGGATACATCTCCCTACTGTGACAGATGTAATAATGGAGGAGCTTCATTAATTCATCTGTTTTGGACTTGTTTGAATCTTGAAAAATATTGGAAGGAAAATTTTCAAACTTTTCCCTTACTTTTTAAAGTCAATTTTAAGCCTAACCCTCTGACGATATTGTTGCAGGACAAGATATTAAGCTGAAGGCATCTGTTTTACATATTTTGGCCTTTAGCTCTCTTATAGCTGGGAGGCCACTTTTGTTTAAATGGAAAGATGTTTTTCCTCCTACTCATGCTCAATGGTTATGCGACGTTATGTCATGTTTAGATTTAGAGAAGATTTGTCGTTTAATTTCTGAATCTTGTCAAGACTTTCAAACATTGTGGGGACCTTTTCTGAATTATTTTCAAAACCTTCAACTCGTTTAAATTCAGATGTTGGCTATTGTTAATTTTTATTATACGAGAAGGTACTTTACCTTTTTTTCTCCTTAATAAACAGCTTCTGTCTCGGTAAGGGTTAGATCCTTTTTTTTGTAATAAATTAGTATATTTCAATATAACTATTGATTAACTTACATGAATATGGGGTAATGAGATTATTATGAACAGATATAATCTAATTGGTAGGTTTTTAAAAATCTTTTTTCACCTTTTTATATATACTTTCTTGTACTCTGTATTCTTCTATGTAGAAACTAATAAAATATATTGGAAAGAAGAAGGAGTGTGAGGAGGTAGTTAGCGTAATGCTCTACAGGGTCATCAGTCAGGGTTCAATTCCCACCGCCATTTGCAGGAGTTTGTACGTTCTCCCCAGAACTGAGTGTGTTTTCTACAGGTACTTCCAATTATTCTCTCATATTCCAAAGAATATATTCCAGGTTAGGTCAGTGGGTTCTGGGCATGATCCCAGCCGTGTGAATTGCTTCTCTCTCTTCCCCTCCCACCTTTCCTGTGCTCTCATTTTGCCTCACTCTCCCACTCTTCTTTACCCTGGCTCATTGCTCCCGCACACCCACATTCTCTCTCTCCCACAATCCACACTCCCTCCCCAAACGCCTCTCTCCACTGATCCCCTCTTTCCCACACCTACGCTCTCCCCTGACCCACACTCTCCTCACACCAATCTCTCCCCGACCCCTTCTCGCTCCTGACACTCAATCTCCACCTCCTCCCCACCTGCAATGTACCTGAAGTTCGTGGAAGGTGAAGCCTGCCAGCCGGCTGATTTGATTGGCTGCCAAGTACAGGACCCGAAGGTGCCCCAGCCCCTGGAAGATGCTGCGGTCGAGCTGCTGGATCCGGTTGCCATTGAGGGCGAGCTCCACCAGGGAGCACTGCTGAGTCAGGGCTCCTGCCTCGATGGTGTCCAGGCTGTTGTTCTGGATGTAGAGGTTCTGGAGCTTGGTAAGATGGGAAAAGTCCTTCCGGCTGATGCGAGTGATATTATTGTCTTGCAAGAATATGGTCTGAAGAAATCGAAGTAGATAAAATGTTCCTTTTAATTATTTGTTCACGGGAGTAGGCCATTGTTAGCTATTGACCATGCCAGTGACCCTGGACTGAGAGGCTGATCTGCTATCAAACCAAATACATTTCTGTGTAACACACACAAAGTGCTGCAGGAACTCAGCACTGGTAGAGTCACACGATAGCGCAGGGTTAATATAACATCTTACAGCACCAGCCATCAGAAAACCGCGGTTCAATTCCCACCAGTAAGGAACTTATATGCTCTCTCCACAGCTGCTTAGGTCTCTGCCGGATGCTCCAGTATCCTCCCACATTCCAAAGGCGCAGAGTTAGGAGGAGGGAGGGACACGAGGCTAGAAACCCATCCCATAAAAACCCAGAGATAGAGAAACGGCAACAGACTTCATCCCTGCAAGAGGAAGGATAGGCTAGGCTGAGAAATGGCAGATGGAGTTCAACCCAGATAAGTGTGAAGAGGTTCATTTTGGTAGGTCAAATATGATGGCAGAATATACTATTAATGGTAAGACTCTTAGCAGTGTGGAGGATCAGAGGGATCTTGGGGTCCGAGTCCATAGGACACTCAAAGCAGCTGTGTAGGTTGACGCTGTGGTTAAGAAGGCGTAGGGTGTGCTGGCCTTCATCGATCACGGAATTGAATTTAGGAGCCGAGATGTAATGTTGCAGCTATGTAGGACCCTGGTCAGACCCCACTTGGAGTACTGTGCTCAGTTCTGGTTGCCTCACTACAGGAAGGATGTGGAAGCCATAGAAAGGGTGCAGAGGAGATTTACAAGGATGTTGCCTGGATTGGGGAGCATGCCTTATGAGAATAGGTTGAGTGAACTCGGCCTTTTCTCCTTAGAGCGAAGGAGGATGAGAGGTGACCTGATAGAGGTGCATAAGATGATGAGAGGCATTGATCGTGTGGATGGTCAGAGGCTTTTTCCCAGGGCTGAAATGGTTGCCACAGGAGGACACAGGTTTAAGGTGCTGGGGAGTAGGTACAGAGGAGATGTCAGGGGTAAGTTTTTTACTCAGAGAGTGGTGAGTGTGTGAAATGGGCTGCCGGCAACGGTGGTGGAGGCGGAAATGATAGGGTCTTTTAAGAGACTTTTGGATAGGTACATGGAGCTTAGAAAATTAGGGGACTATAAGTAAGCCTGGTAATTTCTAAGGTAGGGACTTATTTGGCACAGCTTTGTGGGCCGAAGGGCCTGTACTGTGCTGTGGGTTTTCTATGTTTCTAAGAAGGAGAAGAAAATCACTCAGTCCCCTACGCTCCAATGAAAAGTTGTCCCAACCTGACCAAGCTCTCTCCCTTGAGTCCTGGTAAATCTCTGCACTCTTTCTACCCTAATAAGAACATAAGAAATAGCAGCAGGAGTCGGCCATCTGGCCCGTTGATCCTGCTCTACATCATGGCTGATCTGGCCATGGACTCATCTCCACCTACCTGTCTTTTCCCAATCACGCTTAACCCCTCTACTATGCAAAAATCTATCCAACGTCTTAAATATAGTTACTGAGGTAGCCTCAACTGCTTCATTGGGCAGAGAATTCACCAGGTTCACCAGCCTCTGGGAAAAGCAGTTCCTCCTCATCTCCATCCTAAATCTACTCCCCTGAACCTTGAGGCTATGTCCCATTGTTTTCATCTTATCTATCAGAAGAAACAACTTTCCTGCCTCTGTCTTATCTATCCCTTTCATAATTTTATATGTTTCTCCAAGATCTCCTCTCATTCTTCTGAATTCCAATGAGTACAGTCCCAGATGACTTAATCTCTCCTCATAGTCTAATCCCCTCATCTCTGGAATCAACCTGGTGAACCTCCTCTGCACCACCTCTAAAGCCAGTATATCCTTCCTCAAGTAAGGAGACCAAAACTGCACACAGTACTCCAGGTGTGGCTTCACCAGTACCCTGTATAGTTGCAGCATAACCTCTCTGCTCTTGAATTCAATCCCTCTAGCAATGAAGGCCAACATTCCACTTGCCTCTTGATAGCCTGCTGCACCTGCAAACCAACCTTTTGTGATTCAGGCACATGCACTCCCAAGTCCCTCTGCACAGCAGCATGCTGCAACTTTTTTTTAACCATTTAAATAATAATCTGCTCTTTCATTTTTCCTTCCAAAGTGGATGACCTCCCATTTACCAGCATTGTACTCCATCTGCCAGACCCTTGCCCACTCACTTAACCTATCTATATCTCTCTGCAGATTCTCCGTAACTTCTGCACAATTCGCTTTTCCACACAATTTAGTGTCATCAACAAACTTAGATACACTACACTCAGTCTGCTCTTCCAGGTCGTTAATGGCAGGGTGCATCACTCACCTCAGGACCTTACCTGGGTAAAAGCAGGGATATTGGTTGGAACTGCCGTCAAACCCAGAGATCCACATTCCACTGTGGTACTGTAGCAGCGGCATCCCGCGAGGCAGCCCCAGGACCTGAAGACCTGGACACCGAGTAATACAAGTGTGGTGACGAAATCCATCCAGTCAGAGTATTGAGCCTGAGTGAAAAATTAACAGCTGAGTTCTCCAACTTCCATGTAGATAGCGGTGAACAACCGGACTAGAGGGATCGATCGAGTGGATAGCCAGAAATCTTTCTCCCTAGGGTGCAAATGGCATTATTTTAAGGTGCTTGCAGGAGTATGGGGGGTGGGGAGTCATCAGAGCTAGTATTTTTTTTTTAAAAACAACGAAAGTGGTGGGTGCATGGAACACCTTGCCAGGGGTTATGGAGGAGGCAGACACCTCAGAGGCCTTTAAAACAAAAACTTCGTAGATAGGCACACTGGTGATAGAAAAACGGAGAGCTACGTGGGAGGGAAGCATTAGATTGATCTTCAAGTAGGTTACAAGCACAACATTGTGGGCCAAAGGGCCTGTACTGTGCTGTACTGCCCTATCTTTCTATAATAAACCTGATTCTGACACCCCAGGCCCTCCAAGGGGACCACAACTTTGTTATGGTTTGCAGGCTTGCGAGCCTCAGTGACCCTGACAGCTATGCTGGCTGGAATCGTGGCTTTATGCTTTGGCTCTTGATAGGGTCACCCCTGCCAAACAGGTCAAAGGGTAGAGGCCAGAGTAAGAGTGATCCACTTGTCCTCCAGGTTTGGGGGTTCAGGTCAGGGCTAACAACCCTGATGGGTAAAACAAAACTGTTATGGAAACAGCAATGAAAAACCCTTCTACATTTGACTGTGACAGTATTCCTGAGTCTCCACCTGGGACTTGCATGGCTGACAGTAGTGAAAACCGAGAGGAAGCTACTGACTCAATGAAGGAAGCCCTGAACACTGCCAGAGATGGAGGACCTGCATTGCTTCCGTCTCTGGCGGTGGAGAATGAATGCCAGCTGTGTAATGGGCAGTAGGTAAGTAAGTGATATCCCAGGCAGGACGCTGAGGAAGTTAGAGATTGCCTTCAGGAGGGTTCAGAGATTTTGGTATCCCCAGTCAATTCCCCATCTCTGGGTCTCTGGCAATGGGCTGACTTTCCATCTCTCCTGCACATTGCTCTCAATGCCCTTCGTTACAGCGTGTGACCAATTAACCTGGACGTCTTTGGAACGTGGGAGGAAACCGGAGCACCTGGAGGAGGACTGCGCGGATTTCTCCTTACAGATCGCTGTTGAATTGAACTTGAATTGTTGACACTGTCATAGCATCACACTAACTGCTGCATGCTGTGCCACCCAAAGATAAAACTCAGTCAAAATTAAATAGAAAAATGAATCTCTCTGCAGATTTTCTTTCAAAGGAACTTTCACCTTTCCATGTATCCAGCTCCTGACTTGAAGGAAGCATTACAAAAATTGGTACATTGGTTTATTAACTTTGACATCTTGAGCAGAAACTTCTGTTGTTCTTTCCATCCTCCACTAGATTAATTTATCGAATATACTCACGATCACGTTACCCTTTGGTATTCTCTCTGATGGCGATGAGGTGATTTACACTTCTAATTCTGTCTGCTGGTTTCACACGTTTTTGTTCCTGCATGTCCAAAACTGTTACTGCAACACCCTCTTTCTGAATGTCAGATTTAATAAGCAGTGTTATCACACAAACCATCACCAGGTTTGATAAGTTTCTCACGTAGTGCAAATCAATTTTATTTTGTTGGACAGCATGAACATCGATTTCTCCAACTTCCTGTAATTTCTCCCCCTCCCCCCTCTCTTTCTCCATTTCTCATTCTGGTTCCCCTCTCACCATTTCTCTTCTCACCTCCCTCTGGTTCCCCTCCTCCTTCATTACCTCCCATGGTCCACTCTCCTCTCCTATCAGGTTCCTTCTTGTTCAGCTCTTTATCTTTTCCACCTATCACCTCCCAGCTTCTTACATCATCCCCCCTCCTCTCTCACCTAAACACTTTCCCCTTCACTTGGTCTCACCTATCACCTGGCAGGTTATCCTGCTTCCCCTCCCTCCACCCCTTTATTCTGGCTGCTTTCTTTCTGATCGTGATGAAGGGTCTCAGCCTGAAATGTCGGCTGTTTATTCCCAGCATTGATGCTGCCTGACCTGCT
Source organism: Hemitrygon akajei (assembly GCF_048418815.1). NCBI lineage: Eukaryota > Metazoa > Chordata > Chondrichthyes > Myliobatiformes > Dasyatidae > Hemitrygon > Hemitrygon akajei. The sequence continues at coordinate 171,651,872 of NC_133131.1, read as the reverse complement.
GAGTTCCTCCAGCATTTTGTGCATGGATATCCTTCTCTGTATATCCAAGAGTCTCCAAAATGCTCCAATGCCATCTGCCCCTAACACCGTATCTGGCAGTGCATTCCAGGAACCCACCATTCAAGTTCAAGTTTATTCAACATCATACAGTGAAAACGAAAGAATGTTCCTCTGGGACCAAGGTGGTGCAAAACACAGCACCTAGATCACTCACATACAGCACTTAAAATAATATTAACAGGTAATACTGTGGATGTGCAAGTTGACATAAAGTACATTTGACATTTTGCTAAATGTACAACAGTATAATGCTACAGGCACTGTCATTAAAATGTGTACAGAGTGATAGCAAGGTGTTCAGAAGCCTCACTGCCTGGGGGAAGATGTTTTTAACCCAGCCTGACAGTCCTTGTTCTAATTCTGTGGTACCTTCTGCCCGATAGTAGGAGATTAAAGAGATTGTGTGTCCCTGACAATGTACTCTCTGTTTTTAAAAAAACCTGTCCCACACATCTCCTTTGTACTTTCCCCCTCTCACCTTAAATACACGCCTGCTAGCTTTCAACAGTTTAATCCTGGGGAAGAGATACAGGCCGTCTACTCTAGTTATGCCTTTCATAATTATATAAACCTCTATTGAATTTTCCCTCAGCCTCTGCCACTCAGGAGAAAATAGACTCAGCTTGTCCAACCTCTCCTCCAAATGTCCTTCAAACCAGGCAGCCTCCTTGTAAACATCATCTCCACATCCTTCCTATAATGAGACAACCAGAAATAAAGCCAATACTCTAAATGGAGCAGAACCAGAGTGTTTTTAAAGTTATAACATTGACTTTTGAACTCAATGACTTGACTAATGAAGGCACTGAGTCAGCGGTGAGAAAGGTAAATGCAATGTTAGCATTCACTTCAAGAGGACTAGAATACAAGAGGATGTAATGCTGAGGCTTTAAAAAGGTATTGGTTCGACCACACTCAGAGTATGCAAGCAGTTTTGGGCCCCTTATCTAAGAAAAAGATGTATGAGTATTGGAAAGGGTCCAGAGGAGGTTTACAAGAATGATCCCATGAATGGTAGGATTAATGAGGAGCATTTGATAGCACTGGGCCTGTACTCACTGGAGTAAGAAAAATGAGGAGGGGGGAAAATCTACCGAGTATCAAAAGGCCCAGATAGAGTGGATGTGGAGAGGGTGTATACAATAGTGAGAAAGTAGGGCCACAAGGCACAGCCTCAGAATTCAAGGACATCCCTTTAGAACAGAGACGAGGAGGAATTTTTTTTAGCCAGAGGATGGTGAATCTGTGGAATTCATTGCCACAGATGGATGTGGAGGCCAAGTCATTGGGAAAGCAGAGGTTGATAGCTTCTTGATTAGTAAGGATGTCAAAGGATACAGGGAGAAAGCAGGAAAATGTGGGGGGAAGAGGGTAGTAGATCAGTCATGATGGAACAGACGTAATGGGCCGAATGGCTTAATTTTGAAGTTTTAAGCATGCCGCTTTTAGGGGGGCACATACCTGGAGCATAAGATCCCACAGTCCATTAACATTCAAGGATTCCACCATCAACTCGCTTTCCACTGGGTTTCCCAAAGTGCACTGTTGGTTCACCGGGGATTAATATGAAGTGCACAATGGGTCAGAGAATGTGTTGGCTGAATGGCCTGTTGTTGTGCAATTCAAAGACAAAAATAAACCTTATGTCATTCCAGGCACTACCACTCTCTGTGCAAAAGCAAGGCCTACATTAACCACACTCCTCTCACGAGAATTGGATTCATACTGCACAGAAATCGTACGGTGTGTTGGCCTTCATTAGTCAAAGGGATCGAGAGGTAATGTTGCAGCTCTATAAAACTCTGGTTAGACCACATTTGGATTATTATGTTCAGTTCTGCTTGCCTCCCTATAGGAAGGATAAGGAAGCTTTAGAGAGGTGCAGAGGAGATACAGCAGGATAATTGCTGCCTGGATTGGAGAGCAGGGCTTATGAGGACTGATTGAATGAGCGAGGGCTTTTCTCTTTGGAGTGAAGGAGGCTGAGAGTTGACTTGATAGAGGTGTACAAGATGATAAAAGGCATAGAGAGAGTGGGCAGCTGGAGACTTTTACCCAATGCAGAAATGGCTAATATGAGAGGGCATAATTTTTAAGATGATTGGAGGAAATTATAGGGAGCAGGGGAATGATAGAGGTTGGATTGTGTTCTTTTTACATGGAGAGTGGTGGGCATGTGCCAGAGGTGGTGGTAGAGGCAGATACATTAGGGACATTTAAGAAATTTAGACACATGGATGATAGAAAAATGGAGGCTATGTGGGAAGGGAGGGGTTAGCTTGATCTTGGAGTAGGTTAAAAAGTTAGCATAACATTGCGGGTCGAAGGGCTGTGCTGTACTGCTCAATGTTACTATGGGACCATCCACTCTACTCTCATTTTTTGGCTGCAAAACAACATTACATTTCATATAAAACAGTGAAAATAATCCAGATTCTGATTTGTTTTGGTGTGTAGCCTTGCCTACCTCAGCAATTGAAGTGTCTGACTCGGACTGAACCAATCCACACTACAAAGGGTATGTGTACCAAAGCGAGCTGCCAGATTGGCCCCTGATTCATTTTCTGTAAATCCATGACTGTGCCTATCTCTGCCTCCTTCACCCATACCCCCACCATCACAGACCCTTGAAACTTGCCTGGACCTCCCTCCTCTGGGAGAGTCTGATGCCTCTCCCTGTACCGGTCCTTCTTGAAACACCCTGACCTTTGATCAATTGCTCCCTCGCACCCAATAATGAAAGATTAGAAAGATTAGCTTTATTTGTCACATGTACTTTAAAAACACACAGTGAAATGCATTGATTTTGTTAATGACCAATGCAGTCTGAGGATGTGCTGGGGGCAGTCTGCAAGTGTCACCACACTTCCAGCACTAAAATAGCATGCCCACGACTTACTAACCATAACCTGCAAGCCTTTGGACTGAGGGAGGAAACCGGAGCTCCCAGAGGAAATCCACACAGTCATAGGGAGTATGTACAAACTTTGTTACAGATAGCAGCTGGAATTGAACCCCGAATTTCTGATCACTGGCACAGTACAGCTTTATGCTAACAGATATGGAACTGTGCAGCACATACCACGAGGAGAAAAAATTATTTTAAAAAGTATAGTCTGCTTGCCTGTTCCTTGTGGGAGAACTTTCCCCTCTCGCCCAGCCCTATGGATTGTCTGGATATTGATGGTTTCGTTCTGGCAGGCTCTGCCAGCAGTACAGCACCTCGCCCTGTCTCAAAGTCCAGGCCCGTCACACCGTGCAGTGCTGAGACAGAGGGCTCAGTGTCTGCTCAGTTCCACAGGGACTCGTCTGATCTCAGTGTTAACAGTGTTACTGACAAACAACCGGCAGGATCGAATGGCAGCTCACGTCTCTCACCCACCTATCCTCTCACACATTATTCCCTGTCTCCAACCCTCCCTCTCATCATCGTATCTTACACCACCTCTCCTCAATCACCCTCCCCTCCTCTCCACACACTCCCAATCACCCTCCACTCACCAATCACCTATCCTAATCACCCCCTCCCCTCCCCAATCACCCACCTCTCCTCTCCACATTTGCCCTGCCCTCCCCCACTCAACAATCGTGCTCCCCCTCCCCAATCACCCGCCACACCCTTCCCCTCCTCAATCGCCCGTCCCTATCGCCCTACCCTACCCTCCTCAATCACCCTCCACTATCCCCTCTCCCTCCCCTACCCTCCACAGTCTCTGAAGACCAATGCTAAACAATCTAGAACAGCTTCTTCACCACACCGTTCCAATTCCAACCTCACTCCTTACGAACGCTCTGCTCTCCGCTCCCTCCACACCAATCCCAACCTCACTATAAAACCCGCTGATAAGGGGGGAGCTGTTGTAGTCTGGCGTACTGACCTCTACCTGGCCGAGGCACAGCGACAACTCTCTGATACCTCCTCTTATTTACCCCTTGATCATGACTCCATTAAGGAGCACCAGGTCACTGTCTCCTATACCATCACCAACCTTATCAGCTCTGGGGATCTCCCATCCACTGCCACCAACCTCTTAGTTCCCACACCCTGCACTTCCCATTTCTACCTCCTACCCAAGATCCACAAACCTGCCTGTCCAGGTAGACCTATTGTCTCAGCTTGCTCCTACCTCACAGAAATCATTTCTGCATACCTTGACACTGTTTTATCCCCCTTGTTCAATCTCTTCCCACCTATGTTTGTGACACTTCTCAAGCTTTGAATTTTTTTAAATGATTTTAAGTTCCCTGGTCCCCACCGCCTTATTTTCACCATGGACATCCAGTCCCTATAATATACCTCCATCCCCCGCCCGGACGGTCTCAAAGCTCTTCACTTCTTTTTGGATTCCAGACCTAACCGATTCCCCTCTATCACCACTCTCCTCTGTCTAGCGGAATTAGTTCTTACTCTCAATAATTTCTCCTTTGGCTCCTCCCACTTCCTCCAAACCAAGGGTGTAGCCATGGGCACCCGTATGGGTCCCAGTTATGCCTGCCTTTTTGTTGGCTTTGTGGAACAGTCCATGTTCCAAGCCTATACGGGTATCCGTCCCCCTCTTTTCCTACATCTGCCCTTACACTTCCTCCCTCACCACCATTCAGGGCCCCAGACAGTCCTTCCAGGTGAGGCGACACTTCACCTGTGAGTCGGCTGGTGTGGTATACTGCATCCGGTGCTCCCGGTGTGGCCTTTTATATATTGGTGAGACCCGACGCAGACTGGGAGACCATTTCGCTGAACACCTACACTCGGTCCGCCAGAGAAAGCAGGAATTCTCAGTGGCCACACATTTTAATTCCACGTCACATTCCCATTCTGATATGTCTATCCATGGCCTCTTCTACTGTCAAGATGAAGCCACACTCAGGTTGGAGGAACAACACCTTATATACCGGCTGGGTAGCCTCTAACCTGATGGCATGAACATTGACTTTTCTAACTTCCATTAATACCCCTCCCCTTCTTACCCCATCCCTGACAATATTTAGTTTTTTTCTCTCTCTCTGCCCATCACTCTGCCTGTTCTCCATCTCCCTCTGGTGTTCCCCTCCCCCTTTCTTTCTCCCTAGGCCTCCTGTCCCATGATCCTTGCCCTTCTCTAGCTCTGTATCCATTTTGCCAATCACCTGTCTGGCTCTCAGCTTCACCCCACTCCCTCCGGTCTTCTCCTATCATTTCGCATTTCCCCCTCCCCCTCCTACTTTCAAATCTCTTACTATCCTTCCTTTCAGTTTGTCCTTCCTTTCAGTTCGGCCCGAAACGTCAACAGCACTTCTCCTTATAGATGCTGCCTGGCCTGTTCCACCAGCATTTTGTGTGTGTTGCTTGAATTTCCAGCGTCTGCAAATTTCCTCCTGTTTGCCTTAGAACAGCTTCTTTCCCTCTGGCATCAGATTTCTGAACATTTGAACACTCCCTCCCTATTTCTCCTTTGCCGTGTTAGTTACTTTCGTAAATACTGTCATTTTTATTTCTTTGCACTGTACGGCTGTCACACGAAAAACAAGCTTAATGACAGAGGTGATAAATGACAATAAATGATAGTAACCCTGACCAAGCATCGCATCCATCCCCCCCTTCCCTTAACCTGTTCACTCTTCCCCATATATCTGCTACCCTCACCCTTGCCTCTTCTGTTCCTCTCCTTCTCCCCCTCTCTTATGCTGCATCAGTCATAGAAAAGTACAACACAGAAACAGGCCCTTCGTCCCATCTAGTCCATGCTGAACCATTTAAACACCCTACTCCCATTGACCTGCACTCATACTCCCACCATCCATGTACCAAACTTCTCTAAAACGTTGAAATCAAGCTCGCGTGCACCACTTGTGCTGGCAGCTCATTCCACACTCTTACCACCCTCTGAGTGAAAATTTCCCTTCATGTTCCCCTTTGACATTTCACCTTTCACCCATGACCTCTAGCTGCAGTCCCACCCAACCTCAGTGGAAAAAGGCTACTTGCATTTACTCTGTCTATACCTTCATAATTTTCTATATCTTTATTAAATCACCTCTCAATTTTCTACATTTGAAGGAATAAAGTCCTATTCAATCTTTCCTTATAACTCAGGTCCTCCAGTCCCAGCAACATCTTTGCAAATTTTCTTGGAGCTTTATCAACCTTATTTACATCTTTTCTGTCGGTATGTGACCATAAATGCACATAATTCTCCAAATTAGGCCTCCACACCTTTTCTCCTTCTTCCCTGCTTCTCTATCCCCTTTCCCTCCATCCCACCCAACACACAAACCATTTCCCCCCGCTCTCCCTATCTATCTAACTTAAACATTAGTTTTATTTGTTACATGTACATCGAACATACAGCAAAAATACACTGTTTGTGTCAATAACCAACAGTCCAAGAATGTGCTGGGGGCAGCCGGCAAGACTCGCCTTGCTTCTGGACCAACGTGACACGCCCACGATGCACTGACCCTAACCTGTACATCTTTGGGAGGAAACTGGAGCACCCATAAGTGTTGTAATGTGAGTATTATTAAAAGTAAGTTAATACTAATCGGGGAGCTGTTGGTAGCAAGAGGCGGGATCCGGGGTTGGCGGGGTCTTTACTTCCCCTCTTTTTACTCCCAGTATGCATTGTATATAGTTCCTCCACCCGTGCCGCACAAGGTAACTGGAAGCCTCTGTATTGTAAATATTGTTTGCCGTCCCAGATAAAGATGCTCTTTTGGCCATCAAGTTGTCAAGTGGTCTTTTTGTAAAGTAGAAGCTACCACAAGAAGGAATCCATATGGCCTTGGGGGAATCTACAAACTTCTTATAGATTGAACCTGGGTCGGCTGTGCAGTCAAGTGTTGTGCTAACTGCTACCGTGCCACCCCAAGGTGCCACTCCCTCCCTACTCCACTACCAGCCCACACCCATTTACCCCTCTCTTGCTCTCTCTCCCACTCCCTCTTTCCAGTCATAGAACATTCTACAACCCTTTCCCTTTACTTCTCCCACTTCTACTGAACCCAACCACTCTCCTTTCTCTGCTGAATATTGAAATGTCCAGATGGAGCTAACGTTTCCAATCGTGGAAGAGTCAAGGACCAAAGGGCACAGCATCAGAATAGAGGGACGTCCCTTGAGAACAGAGATGAGGAGGAATTTATTTTGCCAGAGGGTGGTGAATCTGTGGAATTCGTTTCCACAGACAGCTGTGGAGGCCAAGTTATTTGGTGTATTTAAAGCAGAGGTTGATGGGTTCTTCATTAGTAAGAGTGTCAAAGATTACAGGGTGAAGGCTGGATAATGGGGCTGTGAGAGATAATAAGTAAATACAATCAGAGTAAATAACTGTCCAGACTGCTCAGTAAAGCAGCCAGCATAATCAAAGACTCTCCCCACAGCTGATATTCTCTCTCCTACTTCCTCCCATCAGACAGGAGAGTTCAGTGCTGGGGCAAGTGAAGTTGAGTGAAGCTATCCACTTTGGTTCAAGAGCCTGATGGTTGAGGGGTGAAAACTGTTCCTGAAGCTGGTGGTGTGGGCCCCAAGGTTCCTGTGCCACCTTCCTGATGGCAGCAGCAAGAAGAGAGCATGACCTGGGCTGTGGGGCTCCTCATCCTAAACTGGATTCTTCATCTCATAATCTACCTCATAATGATCTTGCATTTGATCGTTCACCAAACAGTGCAGTGCAGATAGCTTCAACACTTCATTCTGCTACTCTTCTGCCTCAAAGCTGTGGAAATAATCTGATCTGTATGAACAGTATGCAAGAAACATAGAAAATAGGTGCAGGAGTAGGCCATTCGGCCCTTCGAGCCTGCACCGCCATTCAGTATGATCATGGCTGATCATCCAACTCAGAACCCTGTACCTGCTTTTTCTCCATACCCCGATCAAGCTTCTGACCGCATCTAAGTACATGCGACAATAATAGACCAATTCCAATAATTTCATGTGTTACCACAGCAGGAGTGCTCTGAATGTCAATAGTCAGTTGATGAACAAGGAGATTGAAAGTGCCGGTCCCAGAGCGAAGTCCCAGAAGGACCCGTCAAAGGAAAACACTCGTAGGTTTGAGTTGACAGGCTGAGACTCCCCTTTCAAATGGCTCCTGTACAGAAGAGTAGAGCAGTTTTCCTGTGACAGGCTCCATTGGGAGCTGAATGTTATCAGCACCAGCTGGGAGAGTGTGTCTAATAAATTCAAGATTGTTTAATATCATTTCCAGTAGAAAAGAACAAAATAATCATTACTCCAGGTCCAAAGCAGTAGAAAAAAAAATGTAAGATAGGAACTCAATAATCATAATAAAAACAATAAATATTATATATTAGTCTGCCCATAAAGTAACTCTAGGCACAGGAGTGTCTGTACATAAGGCAACAGACAGGAAGTGATAAAGTAGAGGTGGATTGGTGGGTGGAGGTGTTGATCGGCCTTACTGATTGGGGAAAGTAACTGTTTTGAGTCTGGAGGTCCTGGTGTGGATGCTACATAGGCTCCTCCCTGATGGAAGTGGGACAAACAGTCCATGAGCAGGGTGTTACCGGCCCTTTTCCTGCACCTGTGTGTATACATGTTCTTGATGGCGGGCAGGCAGCTGGATCAACGCCTTTCCCTCAAGACTGCTCTGATGGTTCTTTAACTACCTCACCCTCCACTCTAGAGCTCTGTCCCCTTCACCTTCCAGTCTTTCTTTAACATTAACTTTATTCATCATTGAATAATGGAGAGAAATGTAATACTTGCATCAGTCACCGACACGTAGAGACTCTAAACTGCACTGAGAAGCAGTGGGATCTTTGTATAAACACAAAGGACCCTGGAGGTGGCAGCACAGGTAGATAAAACCTTCATTAGCCAGGCATACCTGAGGACCTCCTTTTAAGGATGGTTTAGAGATATCTAAGGATTGTCAAAGGTAGGTTTTTTTTTAAAACACAGTGGTGGGAGCCTGGAATGCACAGTCAGGGCTAGTGGTCGAGGCAGATAGATTAGGGACATTTAAGAAACTCAGAATCAGAATCAGGTTTATTATCACCGGCATGTGACATAAAATTTGTTAACTTGGCAACAGCAGATCAATGCAATACATAATCCAGCAGAGAAAAATAATAAATAAACAAGCAAATCAATTACAGTATACATATATTGAATAGATTTAAATAAACATGCAAAACAAAAATATTGTATATTAAAAAAAAGTGAGGTAGTGTCCAAAGATTCAATGTCCATTTAGGAATTGGATAGCAGAGCGGAAGAAGCTGTTCCTGAATCACTGAGTGTGTGCCTTCAGGCTTCTGTACCTCCTACTGATGGTAACAGTGAGAAAACGGCATCCCCTGGGGGCTGCAGATTCTTAATAATGGATGATGTCTTTGAGACACCACTCCCTGAAAATGTCCTGGGTACTTTGTAGGCTAGTGCCCAAGATGGAGCTGACTAGATTTACAACCTTCTGCAGCTTCTTTTGGTCCTGTGGAGTAGCCCCTCTATACCAGACAGTGCTGCAGCCTGTCAGAATGCTCTCCATGGTACAACTATAGAAGTTTTTGAGTGTATTTGCTGGCATGCCATATCTCTTCAAATTCCTAATAAAGTATAGCTGCTGCCTTGCCTTCTTTATAACTACATCGATATGTTGGGACCAGGTTAGATCCTCAGCGATCTTGACACCCAGGAACTTGAAACTGCTCACTCTCTCCACTTCTGATCCCTCTTTGAGGATTTGGTATGTGTTCCTTCGTCTTACCCTTCCTGAAGTCCACAATCAGCTCTTTCATCTTACTAACGTTGAGTGTCAGGTTCTTGCTGTGACACCATTCCACTAGTTGGCATATCTCACTCCTGTACACCCTCTCATCATCACCTGAGATTCTACCAACAATGGTTGTATTGTCAGCAAATTTATAGATGGTATTTGAGCTATGCCTAGCCACACAGTCATGTGTATACAGAGAGTAGAGCAGTGGGTCAAGCACACACCTCTGAGGTGCGCCAGTGTTGATAATCAGCGAGGAGGATACGTTATCACCAATATGCACAGACTGTGATCTTCCAGTTAGGAAGTCGAGGATCCAATTGCAGAGGGAGGTCCAAAGACTCAGGTTCTGCAACCTCTCAATCAGGATTGTGGGAATGATGGTATTAAATGCTGAGCTATAGTTGATAAGTTGAGCTGATTATTGACTTCAGGAGGAGGAAACCAGAAGTTCATGAGCCGGTCCTCATCAGGGGATACGAGGTGGAGAGGGTCAGCAACTTTAAATTCCTGGGTGTTATCATTTCAGAGGATCTGTTCAGGGTTCAGAATGTGCGTGCCATTACAAAGAAATCACAGCGCCTCTACTTACAAGTTAGTAAAGATTTAATATGTCATCTAAAACTTTGACAAACTTTTATGGAAGTGCAGTGGAGAGGATACTAACTGGTTACATTGGGGTCTGGTGTGGAAACACCAATGCCCTTGAATGGAAAATCCTACAAATAGTAGTGGATATGGCCCAGTCCATCACGGTAAAGGCCTCCCCACCACTGAGCACATCGACATGGAGCATTGTTGCAGGAAAGCAGCATCCATCATCAGGAACCCCCACCACCCAGCCCATGCTTCTCCTGTCACTGTTGCCATCAGGAAGGAGGTACAGAAGCCTCAAGTCTTACACCACCAGGTTCAGGAACAATTATCACTCTACAACCATCAGGCACTCAAACTGGAGGTGATAGCTTCACTCAAGTTCACTTGCCCTATCATTGAAATGGCCCCACAAACAATGAACTCACTTTCAAGGCCTCGACATTCACTGCTTATTTGTTATTATTATTGTTTCTTTGTGTTAACTGTGAATGTCCACAAGAAAATGCATCTCAGGGCTGAATATCGTGACAAATATGTACTTAGATAATAAATTTACTTTGAGCTTTGGTACTTGAAATTTTCGGTCCTTGTGCATAAAATAATTCCACACCCTGTACTTGTTGCGTTCCCACTGTCTGCAAACTGCGTATTCCGTCTCCTCAGCAGTGAAAATCCGTACACTCTGGGTTTGGAATGCCCCATGTGTTACATGGAGACAGCTCCCATCACCTGCTCACATATTGTCAATAATCCCGATACCAGGAATTTTTCCATATTCTGTCATTGTCATGTCCTAAATCTGGGGCATTCCCACTACCTGTACAGGGAATATTCAAAAGATTTCCCTGAGATATTCCCACACAAAACTCAACACCCTGTGCACCCCTCATACAATCTCTTCTCCCTCCTGCCGTCTGGGAAAAGGCTCCGAAGCATTCGGGCTCTCATGACCAGACTATGTAACAGTTTCTCCCCCCAAGCTATCAGACTCCTCAATACCCAAACCCTGGACTGACACCTTGCCCTATTGTCCTGTTTATTATTTATTGTAATGCCTGCACTGTTTTTGTGCACTTTATGCAGTCTAGTGTAGCTTTCTCTGTGTTTTTTTATTATTATTATTATTATTATTATTATTATTATTACGTAGTTCAGTCTAGTTTTTGTACTGTGTCATGTAACACCATGGTCCTGAAAAACGTTGTCTCATTTTTACTATGTACTGTACCAGCAGTTATGGTCGAAATGACAATAAAGTTGACGACTTGAAATACACTCACCGGCCACTTTATTAGGTACACCTGCTCATTAATAAATATATCTAATCAACCAATCATGTGGCAGCAACTCAATGCATTAAACCATGCAGACATGGTCAAGAGGTTCAGTTGTTCAGACCAACCATCAGAATAGGGGGAAGAAATGTGATCCAAGTGAATCTGACGGTGAAATGAGTGGTGTATCTCAGAAACTGCTGATCTCCCGTGATTTTCACACGACAGTCTCTAGGGTTCACAGAGAATGTTGCGAAGTAACATCCAGGGAGCGTCAGCTCTGTGGAAGTTAATGAAAGAGTTCAGAGGAGAGTGGCCAGACTGGTTCAAGCTGACGGGAAGGCGATAGAACCTAAAATAACCTGCCGTTACAACAGTGGAGCATCTCTGAACGCACAACACTTCGAACCTTGAAGTGGATGGGCTACAGCAGCATCACAGGAGGTACCTAACAGTGGTCACTGAGTGTATAACACAGCGTGGAATATTCCCACATGACAATCTCCCGCTCTCTGCAGATAAAATATTCCCACACCCAACACATGGAAAATTCCCTGCGCCCAGTGCAGGAAGTTTTACCATGGGATACACCCTCGCCCCGTACACGAAGCGGTCCCCCGTTCTCTACAGTTACATCTACCAGCCGCAGAGCCGCATAGCGCCCGAATCAGACGCACTCTCGGTGTGAGAACAGTTTATTTGTAATTCAGCCTGAACACACCGCGGACGTCGGTCAGGGCGGTGGGTGACTGCACTGCTGTGGGGCCTTTGAACCAAACAAGAGTTGCATGCAGTTAAACGCACACAGCGCACTGCCCGATGTCCCGGACCCTGGGTGTGAACTGCCAGGCTGCATTGTGTTAGCATGCGAAGCGCGCACAGCCCTTACCTGAACCGCTGTCCGGGGCGCTGCGTTCTCGTTAATCAGCTGCAGCTCCCATTATGTCTCGGGGCCGGTCACTGGCTCCATTCTCTCCGTCCATCGCATTAACTCTCCCTACCGCACCAACACCCCCCCCCCCCCCCCCCCGCTTCACTTCATGCCACCAAACATCCCACCTCCCCCTCTCTGTGATTGGCGGACGCCCGTGGCAATCTCCTTCGTCGCTGCCTGCTGTAGGCTCCCGCGGTGACGTCACACGGCCTGCACCTCGCGAAGAAGGTGACGGTTGCCAAGCAACCGCTCTGCGACTGAGGAAGGGAGATGGCTTCCGGCAAGTTTCATCCCTCTTCATTTATCTATTGCCCATGGGCTATGTCCTTACCCACAGCACTGAAACAGCTGTCGGACTGTGGCTGTCAACAAAACCTCTCTCTCAATGTCGCAAAAACAAAGGAGCTGGTTGTGGACTACAGGAGGAATGGAGACAGGCTCACCCCTATTGACATCAATGGATCTGGGGCTGAGAGGGTGAACAGCTTTAAGTTCCTCGGCATAAACATCACCGAGGACCTCATCTGGTCTGTACAACAGCACCTCTGTTACCTCAGACAGTTGAAGAAGTTTGGTATGGGTCCCCAAATCCCAAGAACTTTCTACAGGGGCACGATTGAGAGCATTCTGACTGGCTGCATCACTGCCTGGTATGGGAACTGTACCTCCCTCAATCGCAGGACTCTGCAGAGAGTGGTGCGGACAGCTCAGTGCATCTGTAGTTGTGAACTTCCCACTATTAAGGTTAACTTGCAGGTTGAGTTGGTGGTGAGGAAGGCCAATGCCATGTTAGCATTCACCTCAAGAGATCTAGAATACAAGAGCAAGGATGTGATGCTGAGGCTTTATAAGGCACTGGTGAGGCCTCACCTTGAGTATTGTGAACAGTTTTGGGCCCACCAGCTTAGAGAAGATGTGCTGGCGTTGGAGAGGGTCCAGAAGAAGTTCACAATGATGATTCCAGGAATGAAAGGGTTATCATACAAGGAACATTTGATGATTCTGGGTCTGTACTCGCTGGAATTCAGAAGGATGAGGGGGGATCTCATTGAAACCTTTCGAATGTTGAAAGGCCTAGACAGAGTAGATGTGGAAAGGATGTTTCCCATGGTGGGAGAGTCTAGGACAAGAGGGCACAGCCTCAGGATAGAGGGGCACCCCTTCAAAACAGAGATGCTGAGAAATTTCTGGAGCCAAAGGGTGATGCCTGTGTGGAATTTGTTGCCACATGCAGCTGTGGAGGCCAGGTTGTTGGGTGTATTTAAGGCAGAGATTGATAGGACATGGCATCAAAGGTTACGGGGAGAAGGCCGGGAACTGGGGTTGAGGAGGAGATAGAAAAAAGGATCAACCACGATTGAATGGCAGACCAGACTCGATTGGCTAGATGGCCTAATTCTGCTCTTATGTCTTATTCTTTACAAAGGCAGGTGTGTGAAAAGGGCCTGAAGAATCAATGGTGACCTGAGTCACCCCAACCACAAACTGCTCCAGCTGCTACCATCTTGGAAGCAGTACCACAGCATAAAAGCCAGGACCAACAGGCTCCAGGACAGCTTCTTCCACCAGGCCATCAGACTGATTAACTCGTGCCGACGCCACTATATTTCTATGTTATATTGTCTATCCTGTTGTACATAATATTTATTATAAATTGTGCATTGCACATTTAGACGGAGACGTAACATAAAGATATTTACTCATGTAAGTAATGAAGTCAATTCAATTTATTGTCATCGTACATGTATGTTTAAAGTTCAAAGTGAATTTATTATCAAAGTACATCTACGTCACTATAGACAACCCTGAGATTCATTTTCATGCGGGCATTCACAGTAAAAACAAGAAACACAGTAGAAACAATGAGAGACCCTACACAACAGGGCGGACAACAACCAATGTGCAAAAAAAACCCCAGCAAACTGCAAAGAGAGGAAGTAAAAAAGAAATAATAATGATAACCAGTCACTTAGATAACCACAATATAGTTATAGAGGAGCAGAAAGGATGTCTCAAGGACATGCAAGGATGTCAAGAACAGCTGATAATAGATTCTGTAACTCTAAATCAAGTCTGGAGGAAAATCAGAGATCTATCTTGTTGTTATATTGACTACCAAAAGGCATTTGACTCTGTCCAACTCTATGGTTAATAGAAGTTCTAAATATACAATGCCTATAAAAAGTATTCACACCCACCCCCGCATTGGAAGTTTTCATGTTCCGGTGTTTTTCACATTGAATCACAATGGATTTAATTTGGCTTTTTTGAATTGAATTGAATTTTTAGAAAATTACAAAGAATAAATGTAATGATAAAATAGTAAGAGAGAGAAAAAATAATATTAACCCTCCCCCCTCCCCTTACCCTCCCCCCCTTAACCCTTGTCTAAAGAAAGAAAAAAAGAAGAAAGAAAGAAGAGAAAGATTGCCTGGATAACGGAGGATCCCCACATGCTCCATGGAGTTCAAAATAATTTTAATTTTTATTTTTACTTTCCCCAATTACTTTATAATTTTATCTTCAAAGGACCTATGTATTTAATCCTATCTTTTGTAGGTATGGGAGCCAAATTTTCAAAAATATATCATATTCATTTCTTAGATTGTATGTAATTTTTTCAAGTGGAATACAACTATATATTTCATTATTCCAACAATCCATAGTTAAATATAAATCAGATTTCCAAGTAACTGCGATAACTTTTTTGGCTACTGCCAATGCAATTTTTATAAATTTTTTCTGATACTTATTCAATTTAAGTTTCAGTATTGACCCTTCAATGTCTCCTAATAAAAATAATATTGGACTATGTGGGAGTTGTACTCCAGTAATTTGTTCCAATAAAAGTCTTAGATTTATCCAAAATGATTGAATTTTAAAACAAGACCAAGTAGAATGTAATAAAGTACCAATTTCTTGATTACATAGAAAACATTGGTCAGACATATTTGAATTTAATCTATAAACAGTGTGTTTTTGATGATGTGCGGTGTTTGGCTTACGTCAAACATAGCATTTAGTCTGATGGCCAAAAAACTCAATTGTGGTTTCATCTGACCATAAAACCTTTTTCTATTTGACTTTAGAGTCTCCCACATGGCTTTTGGCAAACTAGCTGAGATTTCATGTAAGTTTGTTTCAACAGTGACTTTGTCACTCTCCCATAAAGCTGGGGCTGGTGAAGTACTTGGGCAACAGTTGTTGTATGCACAGTCTCTCCCATCTCAGCCACTGAAGCTTGTAACTCCCCCAGAGTTGTCATAGGTCTCTTGATGGCCTCCCTCGCTAGTCCCCTTCTTGCACGGTCACTCAGTTTTTGAGGACAGCCTGCTCTAGGCAGATTTAGAGCTGTGCCATATTCTTTCCATTTCTTGATGACTGACTTAACTGTACTCCAAGGCATATTCAGTGACTTGGAAATTTTCATGTATCCACTTCTTGACTTGTGCTTTTCAATAGACTTTTTGCAGAGTTGCTTGGAGTGTTCGTCTTCATGGTGTAATGTTTGCCAGGATACTGACTCACCAGTAGTTGGGCCTTCCAGATACAGGTGTATTTTTACTACAATCATTCAAAACATCTTGACTGCACATGATGATCTCCATTTAATTAATTATGTAACTTCTAAAACCAATTGGAGGCACCATTGATGATTTGGTGTGTCATATTAAAGAGGGGTGAATACTTATGCAATTATTTTGTATTTTATATTTGTAATTAACATGAAAGAGCCTTTTTCTGTTGATCAGTGTCAAAAAAGCAAAATTAAATCTACTGTGATTCAATGTTCTAAAATAAAACATGAAAACTTCCAATGGAGGGAGGGTGACTTTTATCAGCACTGTATATAAACCACACCCAATACTTGTGAAATTTCTGCAATATCTGATGAAGTATTGGCGTACTAGAATCACTCTATCTATAAATAATCAAAAAAAGAACAACCACGCATTAAAAAAATAAACCGAGACGCTTTCCAGGGCCACTCTCTAAGCCCACTATGGTTCTGTCTAGCTTTAAACCTGCTCTCTAATTTACTGAATCTTATGAAAATCGATTATCAAACCAGAGACAGCCAGCCGAATTACATCTTGACACACTTACCATATATAAGTGAATGATTTCAAATTATATGTGCCTTCATCAGTAAAGCTAGAGCAATTAATTCAAATAGTAGAACCATTTTTTAAAGATGTAAGCACGAACTTTGGACTGGATAAATGCAGAACATTAAGCATAAAGAAAGGTGCAATAGAGTACTAGAATACAAAATGGAGCGGCAGGATACAATACAACCAATGGATGAATTATGAATCATAAATGTATTTGGGATATCAACAAGCAAAGAAAATAGATCATAGTGCACAGGAAAGCTTTCCACAGAATTTCCTTTAAGGCTTAAGACAATCTGACAAAGCTCAATGATAAAAATATATCAAAGACAGTAAACATTTTCTCTATATCCATAATTAATGCTTTTTTTGGCATAATATCTTGGTTTGAAACTGATCTGGAAATAATTACACAGAAGAACAAGAACCAAAATGACCGATTTTAGAAAACACTGTATTTACTCAAATGCACTTAGATTAACACTAATTTGGACAGAAGGAGGAAGAGGAATAATATCGACATAAAAAATTTACACAAGTCAGATAAAACTTATAAGGATATATTTTCATGAACAAAAACAGAATTCAGCACTCCACATGAGCATGTGCAATTCTCTTAAGAACTTAAATGAAAGCACAACCCAGAAAAATGAAGAAATTATCACTATAGAAGAAAAAGTTAACAAATGGAGGAGCATGACCCTCCCCGCAATCTGAGCAGACTGGACTTTGATAAGGAAGCATTGAGCATCTGGCTCAGTGTTGGAGTGGGAGACTTCTTCTATATTACTAAACACCACAACAATAGTCCCAGAGTTCCTAGCAATTGAGAAATGCCCATACCTCAGGTTTTAACTGAGAAAGTACAAATATATAATAAAAATAAATATTGAGAACATGAGCTGAAGAGACCTTAAAGGTGAGTCCATAGGTTGTGGGAACAGTTCAGTGATGGGGTAAGTGAAGTTATCCCCTCTGGTTCAAGAGTCTGATGCTTGAGGGGTAATACCTGTTTCTGAACCTGGTGATATGGGTCTTGAGGCTCCTGTACCTTCTTCCCGATGGCAGCAGCGAGAAGAGAGCATGGCTGGCATGGTGGGGCTCCCTGGTGGCAGCAGCAATGAAAAATGAATTACAGGCGCAATGAAAAACACTTGCAGCAACATCACAGGGACATGAGCAACATTTACCAGAAAAAAAACATGTATACACAATATTTACCAAAAATACCCAAATCCATTTGGGTGCAAATGTTCGTGGGGTGAGAGGGTTAAGAGCTTCAAATTCCTAGTTTCCTGGTCCAACCACATTGAGCCACCAACATCTACTTCCTCAGGAGGTTAGAGATATTTGTCATGCCCCCATTGATCCTCACCGATTTTTATTGATGCACTCTATCTGGATGCTTAACAGCTTGGTATGGCAACTGCTTTGTATGTGACCACATGAAACTGCAGAGATTTGTGGACACAACTCAACGCATCACAGAAATCAGCCTCCCCTCCATGGACTCTATCTGCACTTCTTGCTGCATCAGTAAAGCAGTCAACATAATTGAAGAACCTACCCAACCCAGACTTTCTCTCTTTTCCCCTCTTCTTTTGGGCAGAAGATACAAAAGCCTGAAAGCATGTACCAGCAGGCTCAAGGACAGCTTCTACCCTGCTATAATATAGAATGGTGCCTCAAACAATAAGGTGGACTCTTAACCTCATCATTGACCTCGTTATGATCTTTCTCTTTATCGTTACCTGCACTGCACCTTTTTTTTGGGTAGATTTTACGCTGAATTCTGCATTCTGATATTGCTTTACCTTATTCTACCTCAATGCACTGTGTACTGATCTGATCTGTATGAACAGTATGCATGATGAGTTTTTTGCTGTATCGTGGTACATGTGGCTATAATAAACCAGATCCAATACCAATAAACTGTAGTGAGATAGGGTTGTGCCAGCTAGTTCAAAAATAGAATAGTTGCAGGAAGATACCAATTCTTGGATGCAGTGGTTCAGTCTTCAGGCTTCTGTACTTCCTGCCCGATGACGGCTGCAAGAATTTATCATGATCCAGATCTCCCCAGAACGTATTGTGCAATTCTACTCTGCCATCATAGAGAGCTCCCTCACATCAGCCATTACTGTCTGGTTTGGTGCAGCATCCTCTCACAATGTACAAGAACTGTCAGGTCAGCAGAAAAGGTCATTGTCTGCAGTCTACCATCAGTGCAGGGCTTGTATGTGTCCAGGATAAAGAAGCGGGCAGGAAAAGTCATTAGGGACACTACCCACCCTGCAACAGCCTTTTGCAAAAGCTCCCTTCTTTGTAAGTGCTGTAGGACTATTAAAACAAAAACTTAATGCCATCTTAAACGTTTCTTCCCCAAGCAGTTAATCTGATCAATCCTTCTAGTTAGCCCACACCCTCCTCTATCAATTACCCCCATTACTGCACAGTAAAATACTTTAAATCACTTTTCATAGTAAATACTGTACATTCTGGCATTTATGTATTCATGCACACTTTATTCTGAATAACCCCTAAACTTACATAATTCTTTATTCTTCATAACTGTTGAATGTTGTTGCATGTTGTGCCCTGACCAGCAAATTCCTAATACACGTAAATGTACTGTAAAGGGCAAATAAGGTTGATCCTTGATCTTCTTGATGATGGATGTTGCCTTCTTGAGTCAGATCTCCTGTGGATGCTTACTGCTGGTGGAGAGGGATGTGTCTGTGATATACTTGGCTGAGTCCAATGACGGTAGCAATGAGAACAAGGCACGTCCTAAGTGATGGGTTTCTTAATGATGGATGCCACCTTTTTGAGACATCACTCCTTGATACTAAGGAAGCTGATACCCATGATGGAGTTGACTGAGCTTACAACTCTCTGCAGTTTATTTATTTATTTTGATTCTATGCAGTAGTTCCCTACCCCCCAAATCAGACAGTGATGCAACCAGTGAAAATGCTGTCCATGGTTATGACAGATAGACAGACAGACATACTTTATTGATCCCGAGGGAAATTGGGTTTCGTTACAGTCGCACCAAGAATAGTGTAGAAATATAGCAATATAAAACCATAAATAATTAAATAATAATAAGTACATTATGCCAAGTGGAAATAAGTCCAGGACCAGCCTATTGGCTCAGGGTGTCTGACACTCCGAGAGAGGAGTTGTAAACTTTGATGGCCATAGGCAGGAATGACTTCCTATGACGCTCAGTGTTGCATCTCGGTGGAATGAGTCTCTGGCTGAATGTACTCCTGTGCCTAACCAGTACATTATGGAGTGGATGGGAGACATTGTCCAAGATGGCATGCAACTTGGACAGCATCCTAGACCATCTTAGACACCACCGTCAGAGAGTCCAGTTCCACCCCCACAACATCACTGGCCTTACGAATGAGTTTGTTGATTCTGTTGGTGTCTGCTACCCTCAGCCTGCTGCCCCAGCACACAACAGCAAACATGATAGCACTGGCCACCGCAGCCTCATAGAACATCCTCAGCATCGTCCGGCAGATGTTAAAGGACCTCAGTCTCCTCAGGAAGTAGAGATGGCTCTGACCCTTCTTGTAGACAGCCTCAGTGTTCTTTGACCAGTCCAGTTTATTGTCCATTCGTATCCCCAGGTATTTGTAATCCTCCACCATGTCCACACTGACCCCTTGGATGGAAACAGGGGTCACCGGTGCCTTAGCCCTCCTCAGGTAGTAGTTTGCGAGTGTCCTCAAACTCCTAATGAAATAGAACCGCTGTTATGCCTTCTTTGTAGTTGCATTGATATGTTGGGTCCAATTCTAAAACGTTGAGTGTGCATAATCAGGCTCCTGTACTTGGTGGCCATGATGAGCTGGCAGAGTCTATAATCCTCTGCAGCCTCTTACAGTCCTACACAATGGAACCTCCATACCTGGCATACAGCCTGCCAGAGTTCACTGTGCAGCTGTAGAAATTTGTAAAGAGTCTTTGGCGACATACTGAATCTCCTCAAACTCCCAGTGAAGTGTAATCAATGAGGTACATGGATAGGAACGGTTTAGAAGGGGCATGATCAGAAAATGGACAAGATTGGAAAAAGCTGCAGAGGGTTGCAAACTCAGCCAGCTCCATCATGCACACATGACTCCCCACCATCGAGGCAATCTTCAAAAGGCAATGCCTCAAGAAGGTAGCATCCATTATTAAGGACCCTCACCATCACGTGCCCTCTTCTCATTACTACCATCTGAGAGAAGTTGCAGAAACCCGAACACCCACATTTAATAATTTAGGAACAACTTCTTCCCCTTTTTCTTTTTCTTAAACCCATCACTCCTTTATTCTGAGGCAAAGGCCACTGACAGAGTCTTTTAGGTCAAGATCCTTCCTCTCCCAGGGATGAGGTCTTTGGACCTCTGGGTTTTTATGGGATGGAGTTGCTAGCCCCAGGCCCAACCCTCCTCCTTTCACAGCCAGGCTTGGGACCGTCCATGGTGGTTCTTCCAGTCTGCCACCATGAACCAACGAACATTAACTTGCTAAAGATTAACATTAGCAGTCACATAACTTCACTCGCCCCATCACTGAACTGTTCCCACAAGTTAGGGACTCACTTTGAAGGATTATTCATCTTATGTTCTTGCTATTTATTACTTATTTATTATCATGATTATTTCTTTTTGTATTTGCAGCCCAAATTGGCATGGTCTTTCATTGATTCTACTATGGTCATTAATCTAATATGGATTTATTGAGTATGTCTGCAAGAAAACGAAACTCGGGGTTGTATATGGTGCCATATATGTGCTTTGATAATAAATTTACTTTGAACTTTGAATATGAAATATTGAAACATACAGTGAAATGTATGGTTTGCATCCAAAATATGCAGAGGGCGGCCCACAATTATCACCACATTTCTGGTGCCAATATAGCATGTCCACAACTCACTAGCACTAATCGTACATCTTTAGAATGTGGGAGAAAACTGGAGCACTCAGAGGAAACTCATACAGTCACAGGGAGAACATACAAACTCCCTTTATAGACAGTGGCAGGAATTGAACCCCGATCTTACAGCTGGCACTGTAGTTTTTTTCTCATTTGCACTTTCTATATATTTTACGTTGCATCTATCTTCTTTTTATTTATTTGCTAACTTATAGTCAATTTTATGTCCTGCACTGTACTGCTGCCACAAAACAACAAATTTCACGACCTATATTAGAGATAATAAAGCTGATTCTAATTTGATATATCCAAGTGCCGTTACTGAATCGGCCCCAAATACTTTCTCTGGAAGCTCAGTCCACACTCCTCGAACACCCACTGTTCATTAGCCTGAATGAGAAGTGGAACAAGTACGGAACTGTGCACAAATCTGACGCATATATATATATATAGCTGGGATGCCCAAGACCTTTGCATAGCACTGTAGTAATTTTATGTGTTGCACTGTACTGCTGCCACAAAAAAAACAAATTTCATGTGTTGGGAAAGAGAGAGATAGAGAGATACCACTTCTACCTCTTCCAGCAATCCTGAGTGAGGCACAGAGAGATCGGTATTTACTGACAATTACCTTTATTGTTCAAACTAACAAATACGTGAATTCATACATTAAATACCTTGTGCGTGATGCACCATCAATAACTCTCAGAGACGTGAGGCGAGATATAGGCTTTTATTGGCTGGAAGAAAGAACAAGCAGCAATTGACCACCACACTGCATCCTGGAGACTGAGGCCAGGGCTGTGTCTCCAATCGCCTTTGTACCGGGGTCCGTGGGAAGAGCCACAGGAGCAGACAGCGGGGGGGCGTGTCCAGACAGGTATATGTAGTTCACCACATTCACCCCCCCTTTGTTTTAAAAGAGAGTCCCCATGGGGCGAAGTTTCTTACAAGTATATTTACAGGTTAAGTCTATCAGGTGGTCAAATCTGTCGCTGCGATCTACGTAGCACCGGCTGTGATTGCACAGGTGCCGGTGGTGATTGCACCGGAGACGGTGGTTGTGCTGGTTTCGGCCTAACTGGAGGTGTCAGCCCACTAGGCGTCAGTGATCCCTCATGCGTGTGCGAGGCGCCTGGTATATGCGTGTGCGAGGCGCCCGGTACGGGAGTGTCGTGAGGAGTCTGTGTAGGGCTCGGTGTGCGCTGTGTCACCTCGGGTACAGGGTTCATAGTTACCGTGGAGTGTTCGGGGTAGTGGTCTGTTGCTCCTGCGGGCGCCAGGTCGCGGACGGAGACCGTGTCCTCCCGCCCATCAGGTAAGACCACGTAGGCATACTGGGGGTTCGCACGTAGAAGGTGAACCCTCTCGACCAGCGGGGAGTATTTATTGCTCCACACATGTTTCCGGAGCAGCACTGGCCCTGGGGACGTCAGCCAAGCCGGTAGGGTGGTCCCAGTGGCAGACTTCCTGGGAAAAGAGAATAGGCGTTCGTGAGGGGTGGCATTGGTGGACGTACATAACAGGGAGCGGATAGAGTGGAGTGCCTCAGGGAGGACCTCCTGCCATCGAGAGACCGGCAACCCTTTTGACTTAAGGGCTAAAAGTGTGGCCTTCCACACTGTGGCATTCTCCCTCTCCACCTGTCCATTTCCCCGGGGATTATAGCTCGTGGTCCTACTAGTAGCAATGCCCCTAGCCAGCAGGTACTGGCGCAGCTCGTCACTCATAAAGGAGGACCCTCTATCACTGTGGATATAGCAGGGATATCCGAACAGAGTGAAGAGCTGGCGCAGGGCTTTTATGACGGACGTGGCAGTGGTGTCGGGGCAGGGGATGGCAAAGGGGAACTGTGAGTACTCGTCGATAATGTTGAGAAAGTAGACATTGCGGTCGGTGGAGGGAAGGGGGCTCTTAAGGTCAACACTCAGTCGCTCAAAGGGGCGGGTGGCCTTGATAAGTTGTGCCTTTTCAGGACGGTAGAAGTGCGGTTTGCACTCAGCGCAGGCTTGGCAGTCCCTGGTCATCATCCTGATGTCCTCAAGGGAGTACGGCAGGTTCCGGGCTTTCACGAAATGGTAAAGTCGGGTGACCCCTGGGTGGCAAAGATCTGCATGGAGGGCGTATAGCTGGTCGAGCTGTGCGCTGGCACATGCTCCCCGTGATAGGGCATCAGGGGGCTCACTGAGCCTTCCAGGCCAGTACAGGATATCATAGTTGTAGGTGGAGAGTTCTATTCTCCACCGCAAAATTTTATCATTTTTGATTTTGCCCCGCTGTTGGTTGCTGAACATGAACGCAACCGAGCGCTGGTCGGTCAGCAAGGTGAACCTTTTGCCGGCGAGATAGTGCCTCCAGTGCCTAATAGCTTACACTATGGCCTGGGCTTCTTTCTCCACCGCGGAGTGCCGAATTTCAGGGCCCTGAAGGGTACGAGAGAAGAATGCTACTGGCCTGCCTGCCTGATTGAGGGTAGCAGCCAGCGCAAAATCGGAGGCGTCACTCTCTACTTGGAAGGGAATGGTCTCGCCCACCGCATGCATCGTTGCTTTGGCAATGTCCCCTTTAATGTGGCTGAAGGCCGCGTGGACCTCGGCAGAGAGGGGAAATGTGGTAGACTTGACCAGGGGGCGGGCCTTGTCTGCGTAATGAGGTACCCATTGGGCGTAATAGGAAAAGAAGCCCAGGCACCGTCTGAGGACTTTGAGGGTGGTGGGAAGAGGGAGTTCTAACAGGGGGCGCATACGGTCGGGATCAGGGCCAATGACCCTGTTCTCCACGACATACCCAAGGATAGCGAGTCGGGTGGTTCCAAACACACACTTGTCCCTGTTATAAGTAAGGTTCAGGGCTTTGGCCACTTGGAAAAATCATTAGAGGTTGGTGTTGTGATCCGACCAGTCGTGACCGCAGACGGTGATGTTATCCAGATATGGGAACGTGGCCTTCAGTTGGCACTGGTCCACCATCCGGTCCATTTCCCTCTGGAAGACAGAGACACCATTCGTGACACCGAAGGGGACGCGCAGGAAGTGATAGAGCCTGCCGCCCGCCTCGAAGGCAGTGTAGGGGCAGTCCTCCGGGCGGATGGGGAGCTGAGGATAAGCGGATTTCAGGTCTATGGTCAAGTACACCTTGTACTGAGTTATCTGATTGACCATATCCGCGATGCGGGGTAGGGGGTACGCGTCAAGCTGCGTGAACCTATTGATGGTCTGGCTATCGTCCACAACCATCTTATTTTTCTGCCCAGTCCGAACAACAACCATCTGGGCCCTCCAAGGACTTGTGCTTGGCTCAATGATTCCCTCCCTGAGCAGCCGCTGCACCTCCGACTGAATGAAGGCCCTGTCCCCCGCGCTGTACCTTCTGCTTTTAGTTGCCACAAGTTTACAGTCGGGGGTCAGGTTGGCGAACAGCGGTGGGGGAGGGATCTTGAGGGTGGAGAGGCTGCAAGTGGTGTCAGTAGCGCAGCTGTCGGCATGGTGCTGGGTGGGATGTGTGGGTCGGTGTGTGTGTGTGGTCAGTAGCGGGGTATATGGCGAAGTCCCACAAAACTGAGGATTCCTGACAGTGAGTGGTGGGAGGGGACCGTCATATGCCATAGTCACACTTTCGAGGTGGCTCTGGAAGTCCAGCCCCAATAGCTCAGGCGCGCACAGTTGAGGCATGACCAGTAGCGCAAAGTCCCGATATTTTGTGCCCTGCACCCCCAATGTCGCTACACAACCCCCCCGGATGTCTGTGGAATGTGACCCAGAAGCCATGTTGACCCTCTGGCTTATCGGCCATGTTACGAGTCCGCAGCGTTGCACCGTGTCCGGGTGAATAAAACTCTCAGTGCTGCCCGTGTCAAACAGGCAGCTAATCCTGTGCCCCTCCACCAGGATGTCCATCATTGACCTTGCGAACTGGTGTGGGGCGCTTTGGTCGAGGGTTACGGAGGCCAGAGTTGAACCACCGTCTTGGTGCCCAGTAAGCACCCATGGGTCGGGGGCGGGGCGAGGTGGCGCCGACAAAGATGGCCGCCCCCATGTCTCACACGAGGCGGGCAGGCAAGATGGCGGCCCCCATGCCTCGCACGAGGTGGGCAGGCAAGATGGCGGCGACCAAGATGGCGGCCCCCATGCCTCACACACGGTGCTGCCTGACCCCACTCGTGGTTCAGAGTTACAGACCATGGCGAAATGGCCCTTCTTTCCACAGCTGGAGCAGGTAGCTTCTCGGACCGGGCAGCGTTTTCGGGGGTGCTTTTCGAGTCCGCAGAAGTAACATTGCGTGGACTTGCGACTGGCAGCAGCTGTGGTCGGTTTCGGGGAGTTCGTGGACTCGCAACTGGCAGCAGCGGTGGTGAATTCGCTCGCGGGTGGCGGGGTCTGCAGTGTCCACGGAACCGGCAGGGCATCGCGTGGCTGGACAGCGTCAGCGTTGTGCAGAGCAGCCTCCAGCGTGTCGGCTGCCTCGATCGCCGAGCGTAAGGTAAGATTGGCGTTTTCCAGCAGCCGCTGGTGCACGTACATTGACCTGATCCCCGTAACGAAGGCGTCTTGTACTAGCAGCTCCGCATGCTGTTCCGCCATCAGTCCCCTGCAGTCGCAGGCTCGCATGAGTGTCTGTAGGGCTCGGACAAACTCCCCGCTCGACTCGCCGGGTCGCTAAGCGATGTCTTGCGTAGATGGTGTTCACCGGCCGCAGGTACTGTCTTTTGAGGGTGTCCAGTGCCCCTTGGTAGGTCGGTAGGTCTCTGATAAGGGAGAATACTTTCGGACTTACTCTAGATAGTAGTATTTTGTACTTCGTGGCAGGCTCAGTCACTGGAATCGCTTCCAAGTATGATTGGAAGCATGCAAGCCAGAGTTCAAAGGCAAGAGCTGCTTCTGGAGCTTCAGGGTCCAAGTCTAATTTTTCCGGACGTAAAATACTCTCCATGTTTTAAAACTTCCAGCCAATAAAATTGATGCACCATCAATAACTCTCAGAGACGTGAGGCGAGATATAGGCTTTTATTGGCTGGAAGAAAGAACAAGCAGCAAATGACCACCACACTACATCCTGGAGACTGAGGCCGGGGCTGTGTCTCCAATCGCCTTTATACCGGGGTCTGTGGGAGGAGCCACGGGAGCAGTCAGTGGGGGGGGGCGTGTCCAGACAGGTATATGTAGTTCACCACAGTGCGCACACCTGCTGAGTACCCCTGACTCTCCTGGATAGTCAAAGAATAGCAAAGGTATTACCCGGGCGAAGGAATTTACGCTGGCCAGGCGTTCCTTGTTCCTTGTGGTCCCGACTCACTCTCCACGTGCTTCACGCAGGGTTCTTCTCACTTGTATCTGCGATGGTTATTCTTCCAAGTTACCGCCACCGGCGCACACAAAGCATCCACTTTTATATCCATTGCTTATCAATTCAAATGTCACATTCCTGTGTCATTGGCCGCAGGTCATGTGTCTGCCCTTTAACACCTGGTCATTGGCTCTGGTCCAAGCAGCCTCCATCTATTGTCCTCTTCCCATCAAGGGACAGTTGCTGACTCACCTCAGGCATTCACAAGTCTGCATGTTATAGCCAACCAAAGAACACCTCCTTATTTGGAAATGCAGAAATGCAGTCCAGCAGATTACCTGGTCTTTGTGCCTTCTTTAAAACACTGATCAAGTCCAGCTTGTCAAGCTCACAAAATGGAGAATCGAGTGTCTTCACAAAATGACAGCCTCCATCCCCCAAGCACACGGCAAGAACAAAGACTGCTTCCACTGTCCTTGATTCATTTGAATTCATTGATTTGAAGATTGTCATTCTTTCTGGCCAACACATGACACATGTGAGTGATGATAAACCTGATTATAGACAATAGACAATAGACAAAGAAGTAGACCATTCGGCCCTTCGAGCCTGCTCTGATATGAATCTCTATTGTGGACTGTGAGTGTGAAGGATGCAGGGAGAGGGGAAGGGAGTGAGAAGCACCAGACGTTACGTAATGACCAATTGTTTGGAATCAAATTACCTTGCTCTGTGTCTCAGGGCTGGGTGTGTCTGCACCCATGCCACTCTCCAACCCTGGCACTCTTTCTCTGCCACCTGTCCCACCCACTCCTTTGGCACTCCACCCTCGCCATTCCCAACATACTTCGCTCCCACCAGATTTACAAACTCATCCTCTGCTCCACGTTGACTAATGCAGTACTGTGCAAAAATTTTAAGCACCCCAGCCAAGACTTTTTTGCACAGTTCTGTATTTCACAAAACACCACTTCAAAGCTCAGTAAATGATGAAACAGAACCCAATACCCTTGGCGCAAGTATGGTCTCTTGTAACCAGCTCACAAAGGTCTGCACTGAGTGATTCTCTCTCCTTGCTCCTTCATTATGCATACGTACCCTGCCTTGTGTCTCTCTCTGATCCATCTGTCATCTGCCCCACCCCCCACTTCATTAATCCAGATCCTTTGAAATCCTATTAGTCTCATTCGGTGACAGTGTAGCAGATGTAGAGAGCGTCTCCTTATCATTCACTGTGCGTGTGACTGGCTTGTGTCCCAAGACACACATCACCAGTCTCTGGCTCCACAGTAACAGTGCTCTTCTCCCACTAATCATTACGTTTCCACCATCAAGCTCAGCCAGATGATTTGTTGTTATTTCAACAAGCCTTTCATCTTCCTGCCAATCCCCTATTGCTTTTTGGAAACTCAAGTTAACTTAATCAGAATCCAATCCACTATCATTGACACATGACATGAAATGTGTTGTTTTGTGGCAGCAGTGCAGCACAGATCACAAAAACCCATAAATTACAACAAAAAGAATAAATAGTGAAATAAACAACAGATTAGCTTTACTTTCACTTGTATATTGAAACATACAGTCAAATGCATCAAATCAAACCAGCAAGGATTATGCTGGGACAGCTTGTAACTGCCATCATGCTTATTAAGCATTCCCACAATCTACTAACCCTGACCTGTATGTTTATGTGAGACGAAACTGGAGGAAACCCACAGGGTCACAGAGAGAACATACAAACATGAGGGTCCAGTCTCCTCACACATCCCAACAACATATGCCAATGATATTAAACCTTATTCTAATTCTGATTCCGAACTCTTTACAGACAGCAGTGGGAATCGAACTCCGATCTTACATCTGCCGCTGTGAAGCCTTGCGCTAACTGCTACACCACTGTGTTGCCTACCTATGCTGGCGTGCTGCCCAGGTTGTGCTCATGGGTTAATGGACCATTCATAAATCTGATGGTGGAGAGGACAAGCTGTTCCTGAATCACTGAGTGTAGATCTTCAGGCTCCTGTACCTTATTCCCGATGGTGGTAAAAGAAGAGAATATCTCCTAGATGGTGAGGGTCTGGTTTCCTCCCACACCCCAATGACAACCCAGTTAGTAGGTCCCTATCAATTGCCCCAATGTGTGGGTGAAAGGATCTAGGAGGAAGCTTGTAGGAACATGGAGGGAACAAAATGCATTGGGGAGGATCAGTTGATGGTCAGTGTGGACTCAATGGGCTGAAGGATCTGCTTACGTGCTATATAGCTCTGACTCTAGGACTAATGTAAAGGGAGGATGAAATGGGTCTTGTGGACAAGTTGAGCTCGGCGAGAGTACCTAAGACATAGAACATTACAGCACAGTACAGGACCTTCCCTCCCACAAGGCTCTCCATTTTTCTATCATCCATGCGCCTATCTAAGAGTTTCTTAAATGTCCCTAATGTATCCGCCTCTACCACCATCCCCTGGCAGTGCATTTTACACACTCACCACTCTGTGTAAAAACCTTACTTCTGACATCCCTCCCCCCAATACTTTCCTCCAATCACCTTAAAATTATTTCCCTTTATATTAGCTATTTCCATCCTGGGATAAGTCTCTGGTTGTCCACTTGACTCTATCTATGCCTCTTATCATCTTGTACACCTCTACCAAGTCACATCTCACTCTCCTTCACTCCAGAGAGAAAAGCCCTAGCTTGCTCCAACTATCTTCAGAAGACATGCTCTCTAATCCAGGCAGCATCCTGGCAAATCTCCTCGGCACCCTCTCTAAAGCTTCCACATCCTTCCTATAATGAGGTGATCAGAACTGAACACAATATTCCAAGTGTGGTCTGACCTACAGAACTGCAATATCACTTTGCAATATGGTAGAAGGTGCTCCAGTTTATAATCTTGGGGGGTGGGGGGGGAGGAGGGAGGGTATTGATGAACGTGTTGGGAAATTTTAAAAAAGTGGGGTTAATGTAGGATTGGTGTGAAAGGGCAGTTGATGGTCAGCATGGTGTCAGAAGGAGCTGTTTCCATACTGTGTCTCTCTACCACTCTCCAACTCCTCTACAAATTCAGATTTATGACATGTATGTCAAAACAAACACTTCTTGGTCACCTCATCAGGCTGTGTGTTCAGAGATGCACATCACTGCTGTAACACCTGGTTATTTGAGTCACTGTCAGGTGTCAACTTCCAGTAAAATGGTGGCACGCATACACATGGTGACCTCTTGGGGGCCAACCAAAGGTGTTTTTTTTTCCTTTGTTAAATGTGTTTTATACAGAGCAGGACTATTCTTGACTCCAATAACTATGTGTACAGCAGGTCGACCGCATCAGTGAGCCGCTCATTGTTCGAAGCGGACAGCTGGAGTGTCGAAACAGCCAGCTAGTGGTTCAGAGAAGATGAGTTGGACTGAGAGAGCTGGGTCAGGCCGCTGGGCTGAGGGATTCGGGCAACAGGAGGAGCCGGATTGGGTTTGGAAGAACTGACCTGGGTGCAGGCAGTGCTGCTGCCTGCTGCTTGGAGCTACCAGTGAAGGCAGTGGGTAGTGAAACCGTGAGTGACTGTCTTGGATGTTTCTTTTGTGATCACAAGACCCTGTTGGACATTGATTGCTGCAGGCCTGCTTCCCTTGTTTGGTGGTGAGGCAGCAGTGCTGCCTCGGTTGTACTGAGGACTAGGCCTCAAGCTGTGGGCTTGCATTGAGACTCTGTGTCTGGGCTCGGTTGGGGGTAGCCTCTCCTATTGGTGCTGCCATCCAGTGTTGGATTGACAGAATTACAGGCTGGATTGCTGGGAACCAATATGTGTGTCTTGGCGCCCAGGATCTTGGATTAAAATGTGTTTTCTTTTGTGACTATTCTTCTTTCTTTTTATTTTGAATGCGCGTGCATGTTTTTGCACCTTGGCCCCGGTGGAACATGTCTCGTTTGGCTGTATCCATGTATAGATTGAATGACAATTAAACTTGATTTGATTTTGAACCAGACTGTCCATTTTCCTCTGACCTCTCTCACTTACAAGGGATTTTCAACCTCAGAACTGCTACTCAATGGATGTTTTTTTGTTTTTCACACCATTCTCTGTAAGCTCTAGAGACTTCTTTAGAAGTTTGTGAAGATTCTGTGTGGCATTAAAACTTTGACAAACGTCTAATAGATGTGTGGTTGAGAGTATATAGACTGGTTACATCGTGGAAATCCTATAAAAGCAAGTGGACATGACCCAGTCATTCATGGGTAATGCCCTCCTCACCACTGTGCACATCTACATGGAAGGTACAGGAGCCACATTCAGGGACAGTTATTACTCCTTCAACTACTAGGCTCTTGAACCAGAGGGGATGACTCCACTCTACTTAACCCATCACTGAACTGTTTCCACAACCTATGGACTCACTTTCAAGGACTGATGTTCTTGATATTTATTGCTTATTTATTTATTACTTTTTGTATTTGCAGGTTGTTGTCTTTTACACATTAGCTGTTTGTCTTACTGGGTTCGCTCTTTCATTAATTCTATTGTGGTTCTCGGATTTACTGAGTATGTCTGCAAGAAAACCAATCTCAGAGTTTATAAAAAAATATACACAGTGCTTATAAAAAGTATTCAACACCCCCCCCCCCAGAAGTTTCATGTTTTATTGTTTTACAACATTGAATCACAGTGGATTTAATTTGGCTTTTTTTGACACTGATCAACAGAAAAAGACTCTTCTGTGTCAAAGTGAAAACAGATTTCTACAAAGTGAATTAAATTAATTGCAAAAAATAATTGATTACCTAAGTATTCACCAACCCCACCCCCCAACTTTAATATGGCACACCAAATCACCACTGGTGCAGCCAATTGCTTTTAAAAGTCACATAATTAATTAAACGGAGATCACTGGCGTTGTAGTAAAAATACACCTATATCTGGAAGGTCCAACTGCTGGTGAGTCAGTACCCTGGCAAAAACTACACCATGAAGACAAAAGAACTCTCCAAGCAACTCCACAAAAATGTTATTGAACAGCACAATCAGGAGATGGGTACAAAAAAAATTCCAAGTCACTGAATATCCCTTGGAGTACAGTTAAGTCAATCATCAATGTTAAGAATAATGCACAGCTGTAAATTTCCCTAGAGCAGGCCGTCCTCAAAAACAGTGATTGTGCAAGAAGGGGACTAGTGAGGGAGGCCACCAAAAGATCTATGGTTACTCTGAAGGAGTTACAAACTTCAGTGACTGAGATGGGATAGACCAGTGGTCCCCAACCACTGGGCCGCAAAGCATATGCTACCGGGCTGCAAGGAAACGATATGATTTGGCGATATGAAATGCTGAGTCAGCTGCACCTTTCCTCATTCCCTGTCACGCCCACTATAAAACTTGAACACACGCGAGGCCATCAGTCACCTAAACGCAGTGATACACTCGTGCCAGGGATCACTGGTTGGCCTCGGGCAACCGCGGCGGCGGGAAGTGCCGATGCTACTGGCCTGGAGTGTGGACAGATGGGCACCACCTCTAAACCTGTTTAGCACACCAAATGTTCGTGAGGAACCCGGTGCTAAAATATTCAAAGACGACCTAATTTGGGCTCAAGGTTTCGGTATAAACAGGACGGTCTGCACCTGG
The DNA here is from genome assembly GCF_048418815.1 of Hemitrygon akajei. Classification (NCBI taxonomy): domain Eukaryota; kingdom Metazoa; phylum Chordata; class Chondrichthyes; order Myliobatiformes; family Dasyatidae; genus Hemitrygon; species Hemitrygon akajei. The sequence goes on along the minus strand of NC_133131.1, from coordinate 171,619,318 downwards.
GGTGGACTGGAACCAATGTCCTAGGGGAAGCATTTGTTACTGCTGTTCAGGAGGCTTTCAACTAATGTGGCAGGGGGATGGGAACAAGTGCAGAGAGACAGAGGGGTATAAAATGAGGGTAGAAGCAAAAAGTAGTAAGGTGAAAAGTAAAAGTGGCAGGCAGGCAAATCCAGGGCAAAAAGCAAAAAGAGCCACTTTTCAACATAATTGTATAAGGGCTAAGAGTGTTGTAAAAACAAGCCTGAAGGCTTTGTGTGTCAATGCGAGGAGCATTCGTAACAAGGTGGATGAATTGAATGTGCAGATAGTTATTAATGAATATGATATAGTTGGGATCACAGAGACATGGCTCCAGGGTGACCAAGGATGGGAGTTCAACATCCAGGGATATTCAATATTCAGGAGGGATAGACAGGAAAGGAAAGGAAGTGGGGTAGCATTGCTGGTTAGAGAGGAGATTAACGCAATAGAAAGGAAGGTCATTAGCCTGGAGGATGTGAAATCGATATGGGTAGAGCTGCATAACACTAAGGGGCAGAAAATGCTGGTGGGAGTTGTGTACAGGCCACCTAACAGTAGTAGTGAGGTTGGGGATGGCATTAAACAGGAAATTAGAAATGTGTGCAATGAAGGAACAGTAGTTATAATGGGTGACTTCAATCTACATATAGATTGGGTGAACCAAATTGGTAAGGGTGCTGAGGAAGAGGATTTCTTGGAATGTATGCGGGATGGTTTTCTGAACCAACAAGAGAGCAGGCCATTCTAGATTAGGTATTGAACAATGAGGAAGGGTTAGCAATCTTGTCGTGTGAGGCCCCTTGGGTAAGAGTGACCATAATATGGTGGAATTCTTCATTAAGATGGAGAGTGACATAATTAATTCAGAAACAAAGGTTCTGAACTTAAAGAAGGGTAACTTTGAAGGTATGAGACGTGAATTAGCTAAGATAGACTGGCAAATGATACTTAAAGGGTTGACGGTGGATATGCAATGGCAAGCATTTAAAGATTGCATGGATGAACTACAACAATTGTTCATCCCAGTTTGGCAAAAGAATAAACCAGGGAAGGTAGTGCACCTGTGGCTGACAAGGGAAATTAGGGATAGTATCATGTCCAAAGAAGAAACATATAAATTAGCAAAAAAAAGCGGCACACCTGAGGACTGGGAGAAATTCAGAGACCTGCAGAGGAGGACAAAGGGCATAATTAGGAAAGGGAAAAAAGATTATGAGAGAAAGCTGGCAGGGAACATAAAAACTGACTGTAAAAGCTTTCATAAATACGTGAGAAGAAAAAGATTGGTCAAGACAAATGTAGGTTCTTTACAGTCAGAAACAGGTGAATTGATCATTGGGAACAAAGACATGGCAGACCAATTGAATAACTACTTTGGTTCTGTCTTCACTAAGGAGGACATAAATAATCTTCCGGAAATAGTAAGGGACCGAGGGTCTAGTGAGATGGAGGAACTGAGGGAAATACATGTTAGTAGGGAAGTGGTGTTAGGTAAATTGAAGGGATTAAAGGCAGATAAATCCCCAGGGCCAGATGGTCTGCATCCCAGAGAGCTTAAGGAAGTAGCCCAAGAAATAGTGTATGTTTTTCAAAACTCCTTAGATTCTGGATTAGTTCCTGAGGATTGGAGGGTGGCTAATGTAACCCCACTTTTTAAAAAAGGAGGGAGAGAGAAACCGGGGAATTATAGACCAGCTAGTCTGACATCAGTGGTGGGGAAAATGCTAGAGTCGGTTATCAAAGATGTCACAGCACATTTGGAAAGAGGTGAAATCATCAGACAAAGTCAGCATGGATTTGTGAAAGGAAAATCATGTCTGACGAATCTTATAGAATTTTTTGAAGATGTAACTAGTAGAGTGGATAGGGGAGAGCCAGTGGATGTGGTATATTTACATTTTCAAAAGGCTTTTGACAAGGTCCCACACAGATTAGTGTGCAAACTTAAAGCACACGGTATTGGGGGTATGGTATTGATGTGGATAGAGAATTGGTTGGCAGACAGGAAGCAAAAAATGGGAGTAAATGGGACCTTTTCAGAATGGCAGGCAGTGACTAGTGGGGTACCGCAAGGCTCAGTGCTGGGACCCCAGTTGTTTACAATATATATTAATGATTTAGACGAGGGAATTAAATGCAGCATCTCCAAGTTTGCAGATGACACGAAGCTGGGCAGCGGTGTTAACTGTGAGGAGGATGCTAAAAGGATGCAGGGTGACTTGGATAGGTTAGGTGAGTGGGCAAATTCATGGCAGATGCAATTTAATGTGGATAAATGTGAGGTTATCCACTTTGGTTGCAAGAACAGGAAAACAGATTATTATCTGAACAGTGGCCGATTAGGAAAAGGGGAGATGCAACAAGACCTGGGTGTCATTGTACACCAGTCATTGAAAGTGGACATGCAGGTACAGCAGGCGGTGAAAAAGGCAAATGGTATGTTGGCATTCATAGCAAAAGGATCTGAGTACAGGAGCAGGAAGGTTCTACTGCAGTTGTACAAGGCCTTGGTGAGACCGCACCTAGAATATTGTGTGCAGTTTTGGTCCCCCAATCTGAGGAAAGACATTCTTGCCATAGAGGGAGTACAGAGAAGGTTCACCAGATTGATTCCTGGGATGGCAGGACTTTCATATGAAGAAAGACTGGATCGACTAGGCTTATACTCACTGGAATTTAGAAGATTGAGGGGGGATCTTACTGAAACGTATAAAATTCTAAAGGGATTGGACAGGCTAGATGCAGGAAGATTGTTTCCGATGTTGGGGAAGTCCAGAACGAGGGGTCACTGTTTAAGGATAATGGGGAAGCCTTTTAGGACCGAGATGAGGAAAAACTTCTTCACACAGAGAGTGGTGAATCTGTGGAATTCTCTGCCACAGGAAACAGTTGAGGCCGGTTCATTGGCTATATTTAAGAGGAAGTTAGATATGGACCTTGTGGCTAAAAGGATCGGGGGTATGGAGAGAAAGCAGGTACAGAGTTCTGAGTTGGATGATCAGCCATGATCATACTGAATGGCAGTGCAGGCTCGAAGGGCCGAATGGCCTACTCCTGCACCTATTTTCTATGTAAGTAGCAGAGCAGCTACCTTGATGCTATCTACTGAGAGTCATCCCTCGAGCCAAACTTTTGTCGGTCGATAGATCCTACCTACCTATGGGGGGGGGGGGGGGGTGCGTGCCCTGTCGCACTCCTCACTCGGTCGGTCACTCTCTCTGGACTGCGACCGCTGCGGCCCCGGTACGGGGACCTCCGGCCCTTACCTTGTCCTCTCACTGGTTTGCAATTATTTTATATGTTCATACGAGGAAAATATGCGCTGTGTTTAGTATCCAAACGTTACTTAAAATGTTATGATGCTATTGACTTCTAAGTGAGTTATAATTGACTTATCACAATGTCCATGCGAGGAAAATATGCACTGTGTGTTTAATATTATATTCGTTAGATAAACCCTTTTAGAAATGAAATTGAGTGTATTAGCCATTTAGAAGTGACTTAGAGTTGACTTATCACCTATATACTGGTCGATATTAACACACACACCGCCCCCACCGCAAGAATATTGTCAATAATAAACTGGTCCGCAGTGCAAAAAAGGTTGGTGACCCCTGGGATAGACTGCCCATACAATAACTGTTGCCCGGGTGCTTCACCAGTCACAGCTTTATGGAAGAGGGGCAAAGAAAAAGCCACTGTTGGAAAAAACTCACATGAAATCTCAGCTAGTTTGCAGAAGGCACGTGGGAGACTCTGAAGTCAGCTGGAAGAAGGTTCTATGGTCTGAATTGAGCTTTTTGACCGTTAGACTAAACACTGAACATCATTAAAAACACACCATCCCTACTGTGAAGCACGGTGGTGGCTGCATCATGCTGTGGGGATGCTTCACTGCAGCAGGTCCTGGAAGGCTTGTGAAGGTAGAGGGTCAAATGAATTCAACAAAATACAGGGAAATGCTGAGGAAAACCTGATGCAGATTGCACAAGAATTGACACTTGGGAGATTTGTTTTCCAGCGAGACCCAAGAATAAAGCCAGAGCTACACAGGAATGGCTTAAAAACAAAATTAATTTCCTGGAGTGGCCAAGTCAGTGTCCAGACTTCAATCCAACTGAGAATTTGTGGCTGGACTTGAAGGAGGCTGTTTACTCATGACCCCCATGCAATCTTGAGCACTTCTGTAAAGAGAATGGGGAAAATTGCAGTGTCCAGATGTGAACAGCTGATAGAGACCTATCCACACAGACTCAAGGCTGTAATTGCTGCCAAAGTCAAAATACTGACTTGAAGGGGGTGGATAATTATGCAAGCAATTATCTTGTGTTTAATAATTGTAAAAAAAAACAATTTGTAGAAATTTGCTTTCACTTTGACACAAAAGTCTTCTCTGTTGACCAGTTTTTAAAAAATCAAATTAATTCCACTGTGATTTAATATTGTAAAACAATAAAACATAAAAACTTCCAGGGGGGTGAATACTTTTTATAAGCACTGTAGGTAATTTGATAATAAATTTACTTTGTGCTTTGTTTTGTGTGAAAAGCCCAGAAGATCAGCAGCTTTTGAGATACTTAGCCACCTCTATGACACCAACAATCATTCCATAGTCAAAGTCACTTGGATCCCGTTTCTTCCCCATTCTGGTGTTTGGGCTGAACAACAACCAAACCTCTTCACCATGTCTGCATGCATTTATTCACTCAATTGCTGCCACATGACTGGCTGATTAGATTTTGTATTAATGAGCAGGTGTACAGGTGTACCTAATAATAGGCATCTGTTAGTCTCGTGAGACCATGGATCTGTGCCTGGAGTTTCCAGGGCGCAGGCCTGGGCAGGGTTGTATGGGAGACCGGCAGTTGCCCAAGCTCCAAGCCTTCCCCTCTCCACGCCACTGATGTTGTCCAAGGGAAGGGCACTAGGACCCATGCAGCTTGGCACCGGTGACGTCGCAGAGCAATGTGTTGTCAAGGACACAAACACGCTGCCTCAGCTGAGGCTCGAACCAGTGACCTTCAGGTTACTAGTCTGATGCCTTGCCCACTAGGCCACGTGCCAACACACAGCTACACACACACTACAGGTGTACCTAATAAAGTGATCATTTGTGTTACAATCAACACAACCGAAGGACATGCTGGGGGCAGCCTGTAAAGAGTCGCCACACATGCTGGTGCCAACACAACAATGTTCAGCAGACATACCAACAGACACAGCAACAACAGCGAAACAAGCCGTTTCTCTCTCCCACCCACCCACACCGCTGTAAACCCAGGATCGGCCATTTCTGGCCTCCATCCTCCAGCAGACGTGGATTCACACGCACTGGTCCTCTGGCAGAGAACTGCAGAAGCGGGCTAGTATAAGTTAAGCACCCCGATCCAAAATTCCAAAATACCAAAACCTCCAAAATCTGAAATTATTTTGATCGCTGACATGACGACACAAATGACAAATTCCACAAGGTGCTGGGAAAGTTCCCAAGCGATGTGCAGGTCTGTGCACCACAGATAGTTCTGAGAAGTGACCTCACAGATATAGTAAAGAAACGTTAATAAAAAATAAAAAAACACTGCATAAAAATCATATCGCGATCGTGTATTGGAAGTGGATTCGTTAGCACCAGAGTGAACATAACGGTGTATCGATCATGAAACAAACAAAGATCTATCATGATGAACTGAAAACTGAAGGTAACTGAATATTCAGCAGGCTAATTGCGGAAATGAAGAAAAGGCACAGTATTAAATTTGTAAAGATTTGTGGTGATTATGCATCCGCTAATTACCAAGTAGCAGAGAAATTCATTGATGAGTTTGCCAAGGTCGTCGCTGATGAAATTCTAACACGTTGAACGACTGCATCAGTACCTATGTGTGATGAACAAGTGCAAGATAAAGACTGCTTACTGGGAACACATAAATTCAGAGCTGGGAATGATGACGATGCCAGCCTCTGACTGTCCACTTGGGCAGCCGAGGTAGTGATAGCTTACCTTTCTGATGGTTCAATGTGCACATTATTGTTTCATGCAAAAAATTATTAGAAATCTATAAAACTACCTTCAATGTATTTGTATAAGCCGTATATGTAACATAAATGGATTTTGTGTTTAGAGTTGGGTCCCATCCCAAAAGGTCTCATTATATAGATGCAAATAATCCAAAAAAAATCTGATATCCGAAACACTTCCAGCCCTGCCCAAACATTTCAGATAAGGGGCGGTCAACCTATATTACTAACTTGATTAATCCCATCTACGTATACGTTAAAATTACCCTTATTGTACCACCTCCAATTCCCTGTTTAATCCCATCATCAATGTCATCACAGTTTGGGGTCAATATACAACTGTGAGTGTTTTCTGTCCCTTGGTCCCCCTTAACTCTACCCACACAGATACCACACCATCCAATCTAAACACCGTCCCTCAGATACCGGATTAATCAACAACACTCTCCCACCTTCTTGCCTGTCCTTCCAAAATATTGCATTCCTGCTACTGGTCTCCCGGCAACCACATCTCCATAAACTTAATTATATCACATCTTCGTATGATTAATTTATCCACCTCGCTGTGAGTGTTCCGCACACTGAGACACACATTGTTTAGGCCTGACATTTTAACATTTGTTGGTTCCCTGATCACCATTTCTCAGGTTCCAACACAGTGCAAGTAACCCTGGCTTGATGAAACCTGTTTGAAGTCCTTGAGGATTCCGAACCAGGATTCTCAAAGATTATGAGGAGTGTGAAAAGCTACAAGAGAAATGGGTAGGCGTGAGCATTGATTTCTCTAACTTTCAGAAGTCTCTCCACAATCCCTCTTACTTCCTTTTCCATTCTGAAAGCCCCTCTTCTCATCACCTTCCTCTAGTTCCCCATCTCCTTTGGTCCACTGTCCTCTCCTATCAGATTCCTCCTTTCTTTCACTCGCTCTGTTCCCACATCCTATGGACCCGCTTTCAAGGACTCTTCATCTCATGTTCTCCGTATTTATTGTTTATTATTTCCTTTTTTTCTTTGTATTTGCACAGTTGGTCTTTTGACGTTGGTTGTTTGTCCATCCTGTTCAGTGCGGCCTTTCACTGATTCTATTACGTTTCTTGACTTACTGAATATGCCTGTAAGGAAATAAATCTCAGGGTTGTATTGGGTGATATATACAGTATTTACTTCAAACTGTATTTATTTATTTTTTATTTAGAAATACAGCATGGTGACAAACCCTTCCAGTCCACAAGCTCGTGCCTCCGATTTACAGCCATGAAACCTGCTGACCCATACCTTTCGGAATGTGGGAGGGAACTGAAACACCCAGGTGGCCACGAGGAGACCACACAAACTCCTGGCAGGCAGCAGGGGGAACTGAACCCCGGTCACCTGTACTGTACAGCATTGTGCTAAATAACCACCACGCTACCGTGCCGCCCATTCAAAATTTGGAAGGCTCATTTTCACAGAACATCGAACACTACAGCACAGTACAGGCACATCGGCCCAGTGTTGTGCCAACCTTTTAGCCCACTCCAAGATCAATACAACCTTTCCCTCGCACATAGCCCTCATTCTTCTATCGCCCACGTGCAGCACGGTGCCGTAGTGGTTAGTGACAGCTGTAAGGCCAGGGTTCGATTCCGCTGCTGCCTGTCAGGTGTTTGTACGTTCTCCACATGACCGTGTGGGTTTCCTCTGGGTGCTCCGGTTTCCTCCCACGTTCCAAAGACAAACAGGTTAGGGTTCCTGAGCTGTGGGCGTGCTAAGCTGGTGCCAGTGCTGTGGGTTGTCCAGCACAATCCTTGTTGTTCAATGATGTATTTCACTATATATCTTACAAACTGATGTATTTCACTATATATCTTACAAACTGATGTATTTCACTATATATCTTACAAAATGATGTATTTCACTATATATCTTACAAAATGATGTATTTCATTGTATATCTTACAAAATGATGTATTTCATTGTATATTTTGACGTACTTGCTACAATTAAGCTACTCTTTATCTACATTTTAGTAGTTTCAATCCAGGTTCAATATTGTCGTCTGCTGCTGTCTGTGTGGAGTTTGCACGTTCTCCCTGTCACCACAAGGGTTTCCCATAGGTGTTCTAGTTTCATCTCAACCCGAGAGACACACAGGTTGTTAAATTAGCTGCTGCTGCCGTGGCGTGGATGGGTGACAGAAGAAATGGTATGGGGAGAGAATGAAGAGGCAGAGTGGGGTTGATGGAAAACCCTTGAAGGGCCAAATGGTCTTTTTCTGGGAAGGAAAATATGGCAAATTAAGAGGGAATTTAAATAAAGGCATACAATTTCAAGCACTGCTTTTAAGATGAAATCAAAAAAGATGTGAAAAGGCACACTGGGATCACAGAGGAAAGGTTAAAGATTGGAGGATGGTCTGGAGAAATCAATATTTTCCCACTGGAGCCAAGGAGATTAAAGAGAGACCTGATACAGGGTTTTAAACTGATTATGATGCAGAAAAGAGAGATGGGACAGGGCTCTGCCTATATAAGATCGCCACAAATGGAATTGGTCACAGAAAATATCTCAATACCGAGTGCAACTGGACTGAGCAATTTCATGTTCCACTTCACTGGCAGAGGGGAATGCGATTATCTCGTGGCTCGAAGGAGACAGTGCCATAGAGAAAGGGGAGGGACTGCAGGGAGCTTGATTATAATAGCTCACGGACTGGAGAAGGAAGGCAAGCCTTGCCAGAGCTCGTTTATTTATTTATTGTTGTTTACTTATTTGTACTTTTGTATTTGCACAGTTTGCCCTCTTTTCCACATTGGCCGTCAGCATTTGAGCGTAGATTTTCATTGATTCATTGTATTTCTTGGTCCTACTCCGAAGGCCTGCAAGAATCTCCAGGTAGTATATGGTGACAACATCATAATCAAGTTTCTTTGACCTTTGAATTAATTCAGGGTCAGTGCCACAGACTATCAGTAACCCTGTCTGTTCCACGTTTGTCTTGGAGTTCTCTGACTTGGAGCGTTAGGTGCTGAAGAGAGCCCTGACAGAAGTCCACTGGGGCACTCAGGGCCTTGTACCCTGCAAATCCACATCTGTTGGAGACTGAAGACTAAAGACAGCCTGTCCCTAGCATTAGAGGACTACGTGTGTAGGTGGGTGGGTAAGAGGGGAAAACATTTGTTGCTGCTTTGCTTCTTGGGTATGTTCTGTGTTGCTCTGCCAAGCATCGTGGGCATGCTATGTTGGCACCAGAATGTCATAGATTCATAGAACACTACAGCACAGAAACTGGCCCTTCAGCCCATCTAATCTGTGCCAAGCTATTATTCAGCAATAGCTCCACCGACCTGCACCTGGACCGTAGCCCCCCACTCCTCCCCCATCCAGAGAGAGATGTGGTGACACTTGTTGGTTGCCCCCAGCACACGTTTGGGTGTGTTAGTTATTAACACAAACAACACACTTCTCTGTATGATTTGTTGTACATGTGATAAATAAATCTGAATCTGGAAATGATGAGAGACATAGGTAGGATAGACAGTATAATTCTCACAGGGCAGGAATGTTGAATAATATAGGATATCGCTTTAAGGTGAGCGGGGGAAAGTTTAAGGGAGCCATCAGGACACAGTGTGTGGTAAGCAGCTGTGGCTCCAAGCCGCTGTTTGCCCGCAACAGCGGCCATACTCTGGTACATGCTGTGATAGGCGGGCCTCACATCCCGGTGAGATAGGGACATGCCTGTCCTAGCTCTGGCAGACTGGGGAGATGAGATCCATGAGATTCAACGGTCAGGAAGGCAGTTCTGCAACGCTCCATGGAATTCGAAGGGCAGGACGAGGCACAGAAGTCATGGTCGTCCACTGCAACAAGGAAGATCCCAGTTGTGACGACTGGACCCAGACTTCTGAAGCCAAGAGAGGCACAACACAACTGCTTTTCCACTTCAAAAACTCTGCCTGACAGGTTTCCTGTCATTGCCGGATATGGTGGACATCCTGACACGCCAATGTGATCATACTACCACAAGCAGGGGTACACATGAGGTTGAGAGGGAAAATAATACAATCCAATGGTGGGGTAGACTCGATGCCCTAACTCCAGAGGAGAATACAAACGTACTTCATGTTTGCTTACACAACCATGTGCATACACACTTAGATACCCACTTTCACAACTGTATATTGATGCTTCTCCAAGGTTTGTCACCTTGTCATGGTGAGTTCCTGAGATCCCGAGAGTATTGCCATCTAGAACTTACCTCCTGGTGAGTTCACCCACGGTCGTCAGGTCAGGGGGGGGGGTTCCAGACAAAGAGCGATCCAACCACGACCTCAATGGTGGAGCTGTCAGAGGATGACGACGCATCGCAACAGCAGTGATACTACTTCTGTAGATTAAACCTGCTGACGATACTACACTTATCTCAAATAATAACGAGGCAGCCTGCAGAGAAGAAGTCATCTCTCTGACACAGTGGTGTCAAGAAAACAACCTCTCTCTCAATGTCGCAAAAACAAAGGAGCTGGTTGTGGACTACAGGAGGAATGGAGACAGGCTCACCCCTATTGACATCAATAAATCTGGGGTTGAGAGGGTGAACAGCTTCAAGTTCCTCAGTATACACATCACCGAGGACCTGACTTGGTCTGTACATACCGGCTGTGTGGTGAAAAAACCAAAAACGCCTCTTTCACCTCAGACGGTTGAGGAAGTTTGGCTTGAGTCCCCAAATCCTACGGACTTTCTACAAGGGCACAATTGAAATCATCCTGAGTGGTTGTACCACTGCCTGGTATGGGAACTGTACCTCCCTCAATCGCAGGACTCTGCAGAGAGTGGTGTGGACAGCCCAGCACATCTGTAGATATGAGCTTCCCACTATTCAGGAGATTTACAGTGACAGGTGTATAAAAAAGGCCCGAAGGATCACTGGGGACCCGAGTCACCCCAACCACAAACTGTTCCAGCTGCTACCATCTGGGAAACGGTACATCATAAAAGCCAGGACCAACAGGCTCTGGGACAGCTTCTTCCACCAGGCCATCAGACTGATTAATTCACGCTGATACAATTGTATTTCTAAACTATGTTGTACATCTTGCTGTATATATATTTTTATTACATATTACTATAATTTGTACATTGCACATTCAGACAGAAATGTAAAGATTTTTACTCCTCATGAAGGGTGTAAGAAATAAAGAAATCGATTCAGTGAAGGCAGAGGAAGGCTGCAGCAGTGAAGGGTCCCCAGTCATCTTGCAGGCCATGCCACTGGACCCGGACCCTGAGCTGTCCAGTACCCTGCATCAGCCTCAAAGTCACGCACAGAAATTCTCCATTAACGGAATCCACCTTAACATTCCACCCACCAACAGACAACCATTTAGGATATCATTTTCGACTTGAGTGACACCCAGCCAGAAGCAGGAGCATACACATGCACAAACACAGAGACATATCACACCAGCATTTTGTGTGTTGGTCTAGATTTCCAGCATCTCCGGTTACTTGCACCTTCAGGGTCAAATAAGTCTGGTATTATTCCAATGAAGCATTCTTGGGATTATACGTACAAGTTCAAAAAAATTATTTATTGAGATACATGTTGAGGCAAGCAGCCCAGCTACTCACTGATTTAAACCTAGCCCTAATCATGAGACAACTTACAATGATCAATTAACCTACCAACCGGTACGTCTTTGGACTGCAGGAGGAAACCCGCACAGTCACAGGCAGCGGCAGAACTGAGCCTGTGTCGCTGGTACGGTGAAGTACTGAGCTAACCACTAGATGCTGCTCTTATATTGAGGCTGGTGTGCAGCGAGACGTCGACAAGCTTACACTTCTCAAACAACACACACAAAATACTGGAAGAACTCAACAGGTCAAGCAGCATCTGTGGAGTGGACTAAACAGTCAATGCTTTGAGCCGAGACCGTTTAGCAGGACTGGAAAGGAAGGGGGAAGATGCCAGAATAAGAAGTTACATCCAAGGACGTCTGTTCCATCAGCAAAAAGTGGAATTTCTTTGTGGGCAACCATTTTAATTCCCATCCCCATTCCCATTCCAACAGGTCATGTCATGGCTTCCTCTTCTGCCATGATGAGGTCACTCTCAGTCTGGAGAAGAACACCTCGTATTCCGCCTAGGTAGCCTCCAACCTGATGACATGAACATCAAATTCTAAAACTTACGGTAATTGTTTCCCTCTCCCCCTTCCTGCTTCTGCAATTCTCCACTTCGACCTCTTGCCTCTTCTTCTCACTTTCCTATCACCTCACCTGGTGCCCCTCCTCTTTCCCTTTCTCTCATGGTCCACTCTCCTCTCCTATCGGATTCCTCCCTCTCCACAAAATGCCAGAGGAACTCAGCAGGTCTGCAGCATCTATGGAGATGAATAGTTTTGGGCTGAAACCCTTCCTCATGAGTTTGTGACTGTTCATCGTCTGCAAGTCTGTGTCTTGATCGATGCTTTGCTGCACACTTGAGTGCCCAGTGGGGCGCCGATGCGTTTTTGCTGGTGGGGGATCGTTGCCTCACTGTTGCTTGTGCGTGGGGGGGGGGCTTTGGGGTTCTAATGTTTAACTGTCATTCATTCTTTGGGGCACTCTGTTTTTGTGGATGTTTGGGAAGAAAAAGAATTTCAGGATGTATATTGAAGACATTTCTCTGACATTGTGTACCTATTGAAAGATCACAGAATCAGGTTCATTATCACCATCTTATGTGACGTGATATTAAGTTTTGTGGCAGCAGTACAGTACAAAATTTACTATAAATCACTAAAATAAATAAACAGTGAAAAAAGCAGAGTGACAATTACTGTTCATGGATTATTCAGAAATCTGATGACAGAGGGATACAAGCTTTTCCAAATCCTTTGGGCCTGTGATGCGCTCTGCCTATATTGAACCATTGAGTGTTGGTCCTGAGGCTCCTATGCCTCCTTTTCGATGGTAGCACAAGAAAAGGGCTTTGTCCCGATGGTGAGGGTCCTTAGTGAGGGATGCCGCCTTCTTGAGGCTCTGCTTCTTGATGGCAGTGAGGGTTGTGACCGTGATGGAGCTGACTGAGTCTATAAAACTCAGCAGCCATTTGCAATCCTGTGTACTGGAACCTCCACACCAGGCTGTGACAAAGACAGTCAGAATGCTCTCCACTCTACTTTGTCAGAAACTCCAAAGAGCCTTTGGTGCCCTAACATAGTAGAGCTGCTGGTGTGTTTACCTCTTCTGTTCTGATCTATCAGGTTACGAAAAGAATGGAGATGATCTGATAGTCTACAATAACAGGCTTCCAACAGATCTTACAAAATAACCAATAACCAACTGATTGGAAGATCGTGGTCCAATTCCCGCTGCTATCTGCCACCACATTTCTAAATGCACTATGTACACTAACTCGCAATTCCACATTTGCACTTTCCTTTGGAACTTACAGTAATATTTTATGCCTGGCACTATAGATAGATAGATAGATACTTTATTCATCCCCATGGGGAAATTCAACTTTTTTTCCCAATGTCCCATACACTTGTTGTAGCAAAACTAATTACATACAATACTTAACTCAGTAAAAAATATGATATGCATCTAAATCACTATCTCAAAAAGCATTAATAATAGCTTTTAAAAAGTTCTTAAGTCCTGGCGGTAGAATTGTAAAGCCTAATGGCATTGGGGAGTATTGACCTCTTCATCCTGTCTGAGGAGCATTGCATCGATAGTAACCTGTCGCTGAAACTGCTTCTCTGTCTCTGGATGGTGCTATGTAGAGGATGTTCAGAGTTTTCCATAATTGACCGATGTTAAACTCTCCAGGACTTTGCCCACGACAGAGCCCGCCTTCCTTACCAGCTTATTAAGACGTGAGGCGTCCCTCTTCTTAATGCTTCCTCCCCAACACGCCACCACAAAGAAGAGGGCGCTCTCCACAACTGACCTATAGAACATCTTCAGCATCTCACTACAGACATTGAATGACGCCAACCTTCTAAGGAAGTACAGTCGACTCTGTGCCTTCCTGCACAAGGCATCTGTGTTGGCAGTCCAGTCTAGCTTCTCGTCTAACTGTACTCCCAGATACTTGTAGGTCTTAACCTGCTCCACACATTCTCCATTAATGATCACTGGCTCCATATGAGGCCTAGATCTCCTAAAGTCCACCACCATCTCCTTGGTCTTGGTGATATTGAGACGCAGGTAGTTTGAGTTGCACCATATCACAAAGTCCTGTATCAGTTTCCTATACTCCTCCTCCTGTCCATTCCTGACACACCCCACTATGGCCGTGTCATCAGCGAACTTCTGCACATGGCAGGACTCCGAGTTATATTGGAAGTCTGATGTGTACAGGGTGAACAGGACCGGAGAGAGTACGGTTCCCTGCGGCGCTCCTGTGCTGCTGACCACCGTGTCAGACCTACAGTCTCCCCAACCGCACATACTGAGGTCTATCTGTCAAGTAGTCCACTATCCAATCCACCATAGCAACAAGCAACTATACTGCTGCCACGAATGTCACGGCCTGCGTCAGTGCTAATAAACCTGAATCTGACACTGGAGTGATGGGGGGTTACACGAGAGGAGGGTCATCTGCCAGGTTAATGAGATGCAATGTCGCAACCAGGATTCACAGTTATCTATGTCCTCTGAGCTCTGCTCTTTCACATATTAATATATTTTAATGTAATGCCTGTTTTCCCTTATCTGAGAATGCTTTTTCTGAAGGAGAAATGAAAACATGCACAGTGATTTTAAAACAAACTGTTTCTAAATCCTACTTCACTGAAGAGTGACAGATGTTTGGAAATTAGGTCCTTGGAAGCAGTAAACACCAGGAACGAGCAAAGATGAGATGATAATGGGGGGAGGGGAGGGGAGGGAGGAGAGGGGGGAAGAGGAGGGGGAGGAGAGGACAGAGAAGCCATCCAGATAAATAATTGATCTGACAGACATTGTGCTTGTAAATAAGTGGGAGTGGGACCGGTCCACCCTGGTGCAGCGGTGGGGGAGTGGGATCATGTCCCACTGGGGGAGGGGGTTCCATTCCCTCCACTTGTTTTTGATTCATTTATCTGCCTAAGTTCCAGAGGTTGTTTTGTTCCCAGTGATGTTTCCCAGCAGAAACCTAGTCTCTGAATAAGTCAAGGGGTAAATATTAGTGACCATGGCTGGGACAGGACCTTAATGGGTGCGCCAACAGAAGTTTATTGAAAACTCCATTCCAAACTGCAGATTGGCTCAAGAAAGCAGTGTACCTCACTAAGGACTCTCAATACCCAGGACATTACTACCACTAGAGAAGAGGTACAGGAGCCTGAAGACCCCCCCCACCCCCACACTCAGTGATTCAGGAACAGCTTCTTCCCCTCTGCCATCAGATTTCCGAATGATCTATCAACAGCACCTTGTGATTGATTACTTTTTTACTATGCATTTAGCTTTGTAATTTATAGTAATGTTACCTCTTTGCACAGTACAGATGCTGCAAAACAAAAAATTTCACATCGTATGTCAGTGATACATTCAATGTGTCCGTTTGTGGTCTGCTGCTGTAACTATCCACTTTGAGGCCTGGCATGCCTGCTCAGAGATGCTCTTCCGTACACCACATGAGTATCTGAGTTCCTGTCAGCTTGAACCAGTCTGGTTATTCTCCTCTCACTCTCTCATTAACAGAACTGCCACTCACTGATTGTTTTCTGTTTTTTCTATAGAGACTGTTGTGTGTGCAAATCCAGGAGATCAGCAGTTTCTGAGATACCCCAAACCACCCCATCTGGCACCAACAATCATTCCACGGTCAGTCACTTGGATCACATTTCGTCCCCCATTCTCTTGTTTGGTCTGAACCTCTTGACCAGGTCTACATGCTTTTATGCATTGAGTTGCTGCCACGATCGGCTGATTAGATATTTGCATTAATGAGCAACTGTACCTAATAAAGTGGACATTGTGTATGTGAAACATCAGTGTTGTACACACGTACGTATACACACCCCCCCCCCCCACACCCTCTTCTCCCCACTCCCATCGGGCAGAAGATACAAAAGCCAGAAGACATGTTACACCCGGCTGAAAGACAGCTCCTAGCACACTTTTACCAGGCTCTTAAATGGACCTCTTGTTTGATACGAATAAACAAATCTGTGGGCAGCGTGGGAGCGTAGTGGTTACCAGAACACTATTACAGTACCAGTGCCTCACTCAGTTGCTGCCACTGTCTGGAAGGAGTCTACACGTTCTCCTCTGGGTGCGTTCCCCACATTCCAAAGACACGGGTTAGCAGGTTAATTAATTGCGTGGGTGTAATCGAATAGCATGGGCTCATTAGGTTGAAAGGCCCGTTACTGAGGTGTATCTCTACATCTTGACCTTACAATCTACCTCATTTTGATATGGCACTTTATCGGTTACTTGCACTGCACTCTCTCGGTAGCTGTTATGCTTTATTCTGCATTCTGTAATTGTTTTACCTTATCCTAGCTCAATGCACTGTGTAATGATCTAATTAATCTGCATGAGTCGTCTGCAAGAACAGCTTTTCACTGTTCAATAATAAACCAATACCAATAATAAATAAACCTGAGTAACACACACAAAATGCTGGAAGAACTCAGCAGGTCAGGCAGAACCTATGAAGGGGAAACATAAGTCAACATTTCAGGCCGAGACCCTTCATCAGGACTGGAGAGGAAGTGGACAGAAGCCAGAATAAGGTGGGCGAAAGGGGAAGGAGAACAAGCTGGCAGGTGATAGGTGAGACCAGGTGAGGGGGGGGATGAAGTGAGGAGGTGGGAGGTGATGGGTGAGACCAGTGAGGGGGGGGATGAAGTGAGGAGGTGGGAGGTGATGGGTGAGACCAGGTGAGGGGGGGATGAAGTGAGGAGGTGGGAGGTGATGGGTGAGACCAGGTGAGGGGGGGGATGAAGTGAGGAGGTGGGAGGTGATGGGTGAGACCAGGTGAGGGGGGGGATGAAGTGAGGAGGTGGGAGGTGATGGGTGAGACCAGGTGAGGGGGGGATGAAGTGAGGAGGTGGGAGGTGATGGGTGAGACCAGGTGAGGGGGGGGATGAAGTGAGGAGGTGGGAGGTGATGGGTGAGACCAGGTGAGGGGGAAGGTGGGTGAGGGGGAGGTGATGAAGTGAGGAGGTGGGAGGTGATGGATGAGACCAGGTGAGGGGGGGGATGAAGTGAGGAGGTGGGAGGGTGATGGGTGAGACCAGGTGAGGGGGGGGGGGATGAAGTGAGGAGGTGGGAGGTGATGGGTGAGACCAGGTGAGGGGGAAGGTGGGTGAGGGGGGAAGATGAAGTGAGGAGGTGGAGGTGATGGGTGAGACCAGGTGAGGGGGGGGGATGAAGTGAGGAGGTGGGAGGTGATGGGTGAGACCAGGTGAGGGGGAAGATGAAGTGAGGAGGTGGGAGGTGATGGGTGAGACCAGGTGAGGGGGAAGGTGGGTGAGGGGGAAGATGAAGTGAGGAGGTGGGAGGTGATGGGTGAGACCAGGTGAGGGGGGGGATGAAGTGAGGAGGTGGGAGGTGATGGGTGAGACCAGGTGAGGGGGAAGATGGTGAGGAGGTGGGAGGTGATGGGTGAGACCAGGTGAGGGGGGGGGATGAAGTGAGGAGGTGGGAGGTGATGGGTGAGACCAGGTGAGGGGGGGGATGAAGTGAGGAGGGTGGGAGGTGATGGGTGAGACCAGGTGAGGGGGAAGGTGGGTGAGGGGGGGGGATGAAGTGAGGAGGTGGGAGGTGATGGGTGAGACCAGGTGAGGGGGAAGGTGGGTGAGGGGGGGGATGAAGTGAGGAGGTGGGAGGTGATGGGTGAGACCAGGTGAGGGGGAAGGTGGGTGAGGGGGGGGATGAAGTGAGGAGGTGGGAGGTGATGGGTGAGACCAGGTGAGGGGGGGGGGATGAAGTGAGGAGGTGGGGAGGTGATGGGTGAGACCAGGTGAGGTGGGGATGAAGT
The DNA here is from genome assembly GCF_048418815.1 of Hemitrygon akajei. NCBI lineage: Eukaryota > Metazoa > Chordata > Chondrichthyes > Myliobatiformes > Dasyatidae > Hemitrygon > Hemitrygon akajei. Next base: position 171,601,323 of record NC_133131.1, on the reverse strand, counting down.
GAGGAGGTGGGAGGTGATGGGTGAGACCAGGTGAGGGGGGAAGATGAAGTGAGGAGGTGGGAGGTGATGGGTGAGACCAGGTGAGGGGGAAGATGAAGTGAGGAGGTGGGAGGTGATGGGTGAGACCAGGTGAGGGGGGTATGAAGTGAGGAGGTGGGAGGTGATGGGTGAGACCAGGTGAGGGGGGGGGATGAAGTGAGGAGGTGGGAGGTGATGGGTGAGACCAGGTGAGGGGGGGATGAAGTGAGGAGGTGGGAGGTGATGGGTGAGACCAGGTGAGGGGGAAGATGAAGTGAGGAGGGTGGGAGGTGATGGGTGAGACCAGGTGAGGGGGAAGATGAAGTGAGGAGGTGGGAGGTGATGGGTGAGACCAGGTGAGGGGGGTATGAAGTGAGGAGGTGGGAGGTGATGGGTGAGACCAGGTGAGGGGGGGGATGAAGTGAGGAGGTGGGAGGTGATGGGTGAGACCAGGTGAGGGGGGGATGAAGTGAGGAGGTGGGAGGTGATGGGTGAGACCAGGTGAGGGGGAAGATGAAGTGAGGAGGTGGGAGGTGATGGGTGAGACCAGGTGAGGGGGAAGGTGGGTGAGGGGGGGGATGAAGTGAGGAGGTGGGAGGTGATGGGTGAGACCAGGTGAGGGGGGGGATGAAGTGAGGAGGTGGGAGGTGATGGGTGAGACCAGGTGAGGGGGGGATGAAGTGAGGAGGTGGGAGGTGATGGGTGAGACCAGGTGAGGGGGGGGATGAAGTGAGGAGGTGGGAGGTGATGGGTGAGACCAGGTGAGGGGGGGATGAAGTGAGGAGGTGGGAGGTGATGGGTGAGACCAGGTGAGGGGGAAGGTGGGTGAGGGGGGGATGAAGTGAGGAGGTGGGAGGTGATGGGTGAGACCAGGTGAGGGGGGGATGAAGTGAGGAGGTGGGAGGTGATGGGTGAGACCAGGTGAGGGGGGGTGGGGATGAAGTGAGGAGGTGGGAGGTGATGGGTGAGACCAGGTGAGGGGGGGGATGAAGTGAGGAGGTGGGAGGTGATGGGTGAGACCAGGTGAGGGGGGGATGAAGTGAGGAGGTGGGAGGTGATGGGTGAGACCAGGTGAGGGGGGGGGATGAAGTGAGGAGGTGGGAGGTGATAGGTGAGACCAGGTGAGGGGGGGTGGGGATGAAGTGAGGAGGTGGGAGGTGATGGGTGAGACCAGGTGAGGGGGGGGATGAAGTGAGGAGGTGGGAGGTGATGGGTGAGACCAGGTGAGGGGGGGATGAAGTGAGGAGGTGGGAGGTGATGGGTGAGACCAGGTGAGGGGGAAGATGAAGTGAGGAGGTGGGAGGTGATGGGTGAGACCAGGTGAGGGGGAAGGTGGGTGAGGGGGGGGGATGAAGTGAGGAGGTGGGAGGTGATGGGTGAGACCAGGTGAGGGGGGAAGATGAAGTGAGGAGGTGGGAGGTGATGGGTGAGACCAGGTGAGGGGGAAGGTGGGTGAGGGGGGGGGGATGAAGTGAGGAGGTGGGAGGTGATGGGTGAGACCAGGTGAGGGGGAAGATGAAGTGAGGAGGTGGGAGGTGATGGGTGAGACCAGGTGAGGGGGAAGGTGGGTGAGGGGGAAGATGAAGTGAGGAGGTGGGAGGTGATGGGTGAGACCAGGTGAGGGGGAAGATGAAGTGAGGAGGTGGGAGGGTGATGGGTGAGACCAGGTGAGGAGGGGGATGAAGTGAGGAGGTGGGAGGTGATGGGTGAGACCAGGTGAGGGGGGTGGGGATGAAGTGAGGAGGTGGGAGGTGATGGGTGAGACCAGGTGAGGGGGAAGGTGGGTGAGGGGGGGATGAAGTGAGGAGGTGGGAGGTGATGGGTGAGACCAGGTGAGGGGGGAAGATGAAGTGAGGAGGTGGGAGGTGATGGGTGAGACCAGGTGAGGGGGGGGATGAAGTGAGGAGGTGGGAGGTGATGGGTGAGACCAGGTGAGGGGGGGGATGAAGTGAGGAGGTGGGAGGTGATGGGTGAGACCAGGTGAGGGGGAAGGTGGGTGAGGGGGAAGATGAAGTGAGGAGGTGGGAGGTGATGGGTGAGACCAGGTGAGGGGGAAGGTGGGTGAGGGGGAAGATGAAGTGAGGAGGTGGGAGGTGATGGGTGAGACCAGGTGAGGGGGGGGGATGAAGTGAGGAGGTGGGAGGTGATGGGTGAGACCAGGTGAGGGGGAAGGTGGGTGAGGGGGAAGATGAAGTGAGGAGGTGGGAGGTGATGGGTGAGACCAGGTGAGGGGGAAGGTGGGTGAGGGGGAAGATGAAGTGAGGAGGTGGGAGGTGATGGGTGAGACCAGGTGAGGGGGAAGGTGGGTGAGGGGGAAGATGAAGTGAGGAGGTGGGAGGTGATGGGTGAGACCAGGTGAGGGGGGGGATGAAGTGAGGAGGTGGGAGGTGATGGGTGAGACCAGGTGAGGGGGAAGGTGGGTGAGGGGGGAAGATGAAGTGAGGAGGTGGGAGGTGATGGGTGAGACCAGGTGAGGGGGAAGATGAAGTGAGGAGGTGGGAGGTGATGGGTGAGACCAGGTGAGGGGGGGGATGAAGTGAGGAGGTGGGAGGTGATGGGTGAGACCAGGTGAGGGGGGTGGGGATGAAGTGAGGAGGTGGGAGGTGATGGGTGAGACCAGGTGAGGGGGGGATGAAGTGAGGAGGTGGGAGGTGATGGGTGAGACCAGGTGAGGGGGGGGGATGAAGTGAGGAGGTGGGAGGTGATGGGTGAGACCAGGTGAGGGGGAAGATGAAGTGAGGAGCTGGGAGGGTGATGGGTGAGACCAGGTGAGGGGGGGGATGAAGTGAGGAGGTGGGAGGTGATGGGTGAGACCAGGTGAGGGGGGAAGATGAAGTGAGGAGGTGGAGGTGATGGGTGAGACCAGGTGAGGGGGGGGGATGAAGTGAGGAGGTGGGAGGTGATGGGTGAGACCAGGTGAGGGGGGGGATGAAGTGAGGAGGTGGAGGTGATGGGTGAGACCAGGTGAGGGGGAAGGTGGGTGAGGGGGGGGGTGATGAAGTGAGGAGGTGGGAGGTGATGGGTGAGACCAGGTGAGGGGGGGATGAAGTGAGGAGGTGGAGGTGATGGGTGAGACCAGGTGAGGGGGGGTGGGGATGAAGTGAGGAGGTGGAGGTGATGGGTGAAAACCAGGTGAGGGGGGGATGAAGTGAGGAGGTGGGAGGTGATGGGTGAGACCAGGTGAGGGGGGATGAAGTGAGGAGGTGGGAGGTGATGGGTGAGACCAGGTGAGGGAGGGGGATGAAGTGAGGAGGTGGGAGGTGATGGGTGAGACCAGGTGAGGGGGAAGATGAAGTGAGGAGGTGGGAGGTGATGGGTGAGACCAGGTGAGGGGGGATGAAGTGAGGAGGTGGGAGGGTGATGGGTGAGACCAGGTGAGGGGGGGGATGAAGTGAGGAGGTGGGGTGATGGGTGAGACCAGGTGAGGGGGGATGAAGTGAGGAGGTGGAGGTGATGGGTGAGACCAGGTGAGGGGGGGATGAAGTGAGGAGGTGGGAGGTGATGGGTGAGACCAGGTGAGGGGGGATGAAGTGAGGAGGTGGAGGTGATGGGTGAGACCAGGTGAGGGGGGGGGATGAAGTGAGGAGGTGGGAGGTGATGGGTGAGACCAGGTGAGGGGGGGGATGAAGTGAGGAGGTGGAGGTGATGGGTGAGACCAGGTGAGGGGGGGGATGAAGTGAGGAGGTGGAGGTGATGGGTGAGACCAGGTGAGGGGGAAGGTGGGTGAGGGGGGGGGTGATGAAGTGAGGAGGTGGGAGGTGATGGGTGAGACCAGGTGAGGGGGGGATGAAGTGAGGAGGTGGAGGTGATGGGTGAGACCAGGTGAGGGGGGGGATGAAGTGAGGAGGTGGGAGGTGATGGGTGAGACCAGGTGAGGGGGAAGGTGGGTGAGGGGGAAGATGAAGTGAGGAGGTGGGAGGTGATGGGTGAGACCAGGTGAGGGGGAAGGTGGGTGAGGGGGGGGTGATGAAGTGAGGAGGTGGGAGGTGATGGGTGAGACCAGGTGAGGGGGGAAGATGAAGTGAGGAGGTGGAGGTGATGGGGTGAGACCAGGTGAGGGGGAAGGTGGGTGAGGGGGGGGTGATGAAGTGAGGAGGTGGGAGGTGATGGGTGAGACCAGGTGAGGGGGGGATGAAGTGAGGAGGTGGGAGGTGATGGGTGAGACCAGGTGAGGGGGGGGATGAAGTGAGGAGGTGGGAGGTGATGGGTGAGACCAGGTGAGGGGGGATGAAGTGAGGAGGTGGGAGGTGATGGGTGAGACCAGGTGAGGGGGGGATGAAGTGAGGAGGTGGGAGGTGATGGGTGAGACCAGGTGAGGGGGAAGGTGGGTGAGGGGGGGGGGGTGATGAAGTGAGGAGGTGGGAGGTGATGGGTGAGACCAGGTGAGGGGGGGATGAAGTGAGGAGGTGGGAGGTGATGGGTGAGACCAGGTGAGGGGGGTATGAAGTGAGGAGGTGGGAGGTGATGGGTGAGACCAGGTGAGGGGGGGGATGAAGTGAGGAGGTGGGAGGTGATGGGTGAGACCAGGTGAGGGGGGGGAAGAAGTGAGGTGGGAGGTGATGGGTGAGACCAGGTGAGGGGGGGATGAAGTGAGGAGGTGGGAGGTGATGGGTGAGACCAGGTGAGGGGGGGGGATGAAGTGAGGAGGTGGGAGGTGATGGGTGAGACCAGGTGAGGGGGGGGATGAAGTGAGGAGGTGGGAGGTGATGGGTGAGACCAGGTGAGGGGGGGGGGATGAAGTGAGGAGGTGGGAGGTGATGGGTGAGACCAGGTGAGGGGGGGGATGAAGTGAGGAGGTGGGAGGTGATGGGTGAGACCAGGTGAGGGGGGGGGATGAAGTGAGGAGGTGGGAGGTGATGGGTGAGACCAGGTGAGGGGGAAGGTGGGTGAGGGGGAGGTGATGAAGTGAGGAGGTGGGAGGTGATGGGTGAGACCAGGTGGGGGGGGGATGAAGTGAGGAGGTGGGAGGTGATGGGTGAGACCAGGTGAGGTGGGGATGAAGTGAGGAGGTGGGAGGTGATGGGTGAGACCAGGTGAGGGGGGGGGGGATGAAGTGAGGAGGTGGGAGGTGATGGGTGAGACCAGGTGAGGGGGAAGGTGGGTGAGGGGGAAGATGAAGTGAGGAGGTGGAGGTGATGGGTGAGACCAGGTGAGGGGGGGGGATGAAGTGAGGAGGTGGGAGGGTGATGGGTGAGACCAGGTGAGGGGGGGATGAAGTGAGGAGGTGGGAGGTGATGGGTGAGACCAGGTGAGGGGGGGATGAAGTGAGGAGGTGGGAGGTGATGGGTGAGACCAGGTGAGGGGGGGTATGAAGTGAGGAGGTGGGAGGTGATGGGTGAGACCAGGTGAGGGGGGGGATGAAGTGAGGAGGTGGGAGGTGATGGGTGAGACCAGGTGAGGGGGGGATGAAGTGAGGAGGTGGGAGGTGATGGGTGAGACCAGGTGAGGGGGGGGATGAAGTGAGGAGGTGGGAGGTGATGGGTGAGACCAGGTGAGGGGGGGATGAAGTGAGGAGGTGGGAGGTGATGGGTGAGACCAGGTGAGGGGGGGGGATGAAAGTGAGGAGGTGGGAGGGATGGGTGAGACCAGGTGAGGGGGGGGATGAAGTGATGGTGGGAGGTGATGGTGAGACCAGGTGAGGGGGAAGATGAAGTGAGGAGGTGGGAGGTGATGGGTGAGACCAGGTGAGGGGGGAAGATGAAGTGAGGAGGTGGGAGGTGATGGGTGAGACCAGGTGAGGGGGGAAGATGAAGTGAGGAGGTGGGAGGTGATGGGTGAGACCAGGTGAGGGGGGAAGGTGGGTGAGGGGGAAGATGAAGTGAGGAGGTGGGAGGTGATGGGTGAGACCAGGTGAGGGGGGGGGGATGAAGTGAGGAGGTGGGAGGTGATGGGTGAGACCAGGTGAGGGGGGAAGATGAAGTGAGGAGGTGGGGAGGTGATGGGTGAGACCAGGTGAGGGGGGGATGAAGTGAGGAGGTGGGAGGTGATGGGTGAGACCAGGTGAGGGGGGGAAGATGAAGTGAGGAGGTGGGAGGTGATGGGTGAGACCAGGTGAGGGGGAAGGTGGTGAGGGGGAAGATGAAGTGAGGAGGTGGGAGGTGATGGGTGAGACCAGGTGAGGGGGGGGGATGAAGTGAGGAGGTGGGAGGTGATGGGTGAGACCAGGTGAGGGGGGGAAGATGAAGTGAGGAGGTGGGAGGTGATGGGTGAGACCAGGTGAGGGGGGGATGAAGTGAGGAGGTGGGAGGTGATGGGTGAGACCAGGTGAGGGGGGGTGGATGAAGTGAGGAGGTGGGAGGTGATGGGTGAGACCGGGTGAGGGGGGAAGATGAAGTGAGGAGGTGGGAGGTGATGGGTGAGACCAGGTGAGGGGGGGGGATGAAGTGAGGAGGTGGGAGGTGAGGGGTGAGACCAGGTGAGGGGGGGGGATGAAGTGAGGAGGTGGGAGGTGATGGGTGAGACCAGGTGAGGGGGGGTATGAAGTGAGGAGGTGGGAGGTGATGGGGTGAGACCAGGTGAGGGGGGGGATGAAGTGAGGGTGGGAGGTGATGGGTGAGACCAGGTGAGGGGGGGGATGAAGTGAGGTGGGAGGTGATGGGTGAGACCAGGTGAGGGGGGGGGATGAAGTGAGGAGGTGGGAGGTGATGGGTGAGACCAGGTGAGGGGGGGATGAAGTGAGGAGGTGGGAGGTGATGGGTGAGACCAGGTGAGGGGGAAGGTGGGTGAGGGGGGGGATGAAGTGAGGAGGTGGGAGGTGATGGGTGAGACCAGGTGAGGGGGGGATGAAGTGAGGAGGTGGGAGGTGATGGGTGAGACCAGGTGAGGGGGGGGATGAAGTGAGGAGGTGGGAGGTGATGGGTGAGACCAGGTGAGGGGGGAAGATGAAGTGAGGAGGTGGGAGGTGATGGGTGAGACCAGGTGAGGGGGGAAGATGAAGTGAGGAGGTGGGAGGTGATGGGTGAGACCAGGTGAGGGGGGGGGATGAAGTGAGGAGGTGGGAGGTGATGGGTGAGACCAGGTGAGGGGGGGATGAAGTGAGGAGGTGGGAGGTGATGGGTGAGACCAGGTGAGGGGGGGGATGAAGTGAGGAGGTGGGGAGGTGATGGGTGAGACCAGGTGAGGGGGGGATGAAGTGAGGAGGTGGAGGTGATGGGTGAGACCAGGTGAGGGGGGGGATGAAGTGAGGAGGTGGGAGGTGATGGGTGAGACCAGGTGAGGGGGGAAGATGAAGTGAGGAGGTGGGAGGTGATGGGTGAGACCAGGTGAGGGGGGGATGAGAGTGAGGAGGTGGGAGGTGATGGGTGAGACCAGGTGAGGGGGGGGATGAAGTGAGGAGGTGGGAGGTGATGGGTGAGACCAGGTGAGGGGGGGGGATGAAGTGAGGAGGTGGGGAGGTGATGGGTGAGACCAGGTGAGGGGGGGAAGATGAAGTGAGGAGGTGGGAGGTGATGGGTGAGACCAGGTGAGGGGGGGGATGAAGTGAGGAGGTGGGAGGTGTGATGGGTGAGACCAGGTGAGGGGGGGGGATGAAGTGAGGAGGTGGGAGGTGATGGGTGAGACCAGGTGAGGGGGGGGATGAAGTGAGGAGGTGGGAGGTGATGGGTGAGACCAGGTGAGGGGGGGGATGAAGTGAGGAGGTGGGAGGTGATGGGTGAGACCAGGTGAGGGGGGGGGATGAAGTGAGGAGGTGGGAGGTGATGGGTGAGACCAGGTGAGGGGGGGATGAAGTGAGGAGGTGGGAGGTGATGGGTGAGACCAGGTGAGGGGGGAAGATGAAGTGAGGAGGTGGGAGGTGATGGGTGAGACCAGGTGAGGGGGGGGGATGAAGTGAGGAGGTGGGAGGTGATGGGTGAGACCAGGTGAGGGGGGGGATGAAGTGAGGAGGTGGGAGGTGATGGGTGAGACCAGGTGAGGGGGGAAGATGAAGTGAGGAGGTGGGAGGTGATGGGTGAGACCAGGTGAGGGGGGGGATGAAGTGAGGAGGTGGGAGGTGATGGGTGAGACCAGGTGAGGGGGGAGATGAAGTGAGGAGGTGGGAGGTGATGGGTGAGACCAGGTGAGGGGGGGGGATGAAGTGAGGAGGTGGGAGGTGATGGGTGAGACCAGGTGAGGGGGGGGATGAAGTGAGGAGGTGGGAGGTGATGGGTGAGACCAGGTGAGGGGGGGGGATGAAGTGAGGAGGTGGGAGGTGATGGGTGAGACCAGGTGAGGGGGGGGGATGAAGTGAGGAGGTGGGAGGTGATGGGTGAGACCAGGTGAGGGGGGGGGATGAAGTGAGGAGGTGGGAGGTGATGGGTGAGACCAGGTGAGGGGGGATGAAGTGAGGAGGTGGGAGGTGATGGGTGAGACCAGGTGAGGGGGGGGGATGAAGTGAGGAGGTGGGAGGTGATGGGTGAGACCAGGTGAGGGGGGAGATGAAGTGAGGAGGTGGGAGGTGATGGGTGAGACCAGGTGAGGGGGAAGATGAAGTGTGGAGGTGGGAGGTGATGGGTGAGACCAGGTGAGGGGGAAGGAATGAAGTGTGGAGGTGGGAGGTGATGGGTGAGACCAGGTGAGGGGGAAGATGAAGTGAGGAGGTGGAGGTGATGGGTGAGACCAGGTGAGGGGGGGAAGGTGGGGGTGAGGGGGAAGATGAAGTGAGGAGGTGGAGGTGATGGGTGAGACCAGGTGAGGGGGGGGAAGAAGTGAGGAGGTGGGAGGTGATGGGTGAGACCAGGTGAGGGGGAAGGTGGGTGAGGGGGAGATGAAGTGAGGAGGTGGGAGGTGATGGGTGAGACCAGGTGAGGGGGGGGATGAAGTGAGGAGGTGGAGGTGATGGGTGAGACCAGGTGAGGGGGAAAGTGGGTGAGGGGGGGTGATGAAGTGAGGAGGTGGGAGGTGATGGGTGAGACCAGGTGAGGGGGGGGATGAAGTGAGGAGGTGGGAGGTGATGGGTGAGACCAGGTGAGGGGGGGGGATGAAGTGAGGAGGTGGGAGGTGATGGGTGAGACCAGGTGAGGGGGGAAGATGAAGTGAGGAGGTGGGAGGTGATGGGTGAGACCAGGTGAGGGGGGAGATGAAGTGAGGAGGTGGGAGGTGATGGGTGAGACCAGGTGAGGGGGGGGGATGAAGTGAGGAGGTGGAGGTGATGGGTGAGACCAGGTGAGGGGGGGGATGAAGTGAGGAGGGTGGGAGGTGATGGGTGAGACCAGGTGAGGGGGGAAGATGAAGTGAGGAGGTGGGAGGTGATGGGTGAGACCAGGTGAGGGGGGAGATGAAGTGAGGAGGTGGGAGGTGATGGGTGAGACCAGGTGAGGGGGAAGATGAAGTGAGGAGGTGGGAGGTGATGGGTGAGACCAGGTGAGGGGGAAGGTGGGTGAGGGGGAAGATGAAGTGAGGAGGTGGGAGGTGATGGGTGAGACCAGGTGAGGGGAAGGTGGGTGAGGGGGAAGATGAAGTGAGGAGGTGGAGGTGATGGGTGAGACCCAGGTGAGGGGGGGAGAGAAGTGAGGAGGTGGAGGTGATGGGTGAGACCAGGTGAGGGGGAGGTGGGTGAGGGGGGGTGATGAGTGAGGAGGTGGAGGTGATGGGTGAGACCAGGTGAGGGGGGGGATGAAGTGAGGAGGTGGGAGGTGATGGGTGAGACCAGGTGGGGAGGGGGAGGGGGAAGATGAAGTGAGGAGGTGGGAGGTGATGGGTGAGACCAGGGTGAGGGGAGGGATGAAGTGAGGAGGTGGGAGGTGATGTGTGAGACCAGGTGAGGGGGGGGATGAAGTGAGAGTGGGAGGTGATGGGTGAGACCAGGTGAGGGGGGGGGATGACGTGAGGAGGTGGGAGGTGATGGGTGAGACCAGGTGAGGGGGAAGATGAAGTGAGGAGGTGGAGGTGATGGGTGAGACCAGGTGAGGGGGGGGATGAAGTGAGGAGGTGGAGGTGATGGGTGAGACCAGGTGAGGGGGGGGATGAAGTGAGGAGGTGGGAGGTGATGGGTGAGACCAGGTGAGGGGGGAAGATGAAGTGAGGAGGTGGGAGGTGATGGGTGAGACCAGGTGAGGGGGGGGGGATGAAGTGAGGAGGTGGGAGGTGATGGGTGAGACCAGGTGAGGGGGGAAGATGAAGTGAGGAGGTGGGAGGTGATGGGTGAGACCAGGTGAGGGGGAAGGTGGTGAGGGGGGGAGAGTGGGAGGTGGGAGGTGATGGGTGAGACCAGGTGAGGGGGGGATGAAGTGAGGAGGTGGGAGGTGATGGGTGAGACCAGGTGAGGGGGAAGATGAAGTGAGGAGGTGGAGGTGATGGGTGAGACCAGGTGAGGGGGTGGATGAAGTGAGGAGGTGGGAGGTGATGGGTGAGACCAGGTGAGGGGGGGATGAAGTGAGGAGGTGGGAGGTGATGGGTGAGACCCAGGTGAGGGGGGGATGAAGTGAGGAGGTGGGAGGTGATGGGTGAGACCAGGTGAGGGGGAAGATGAAGTGAGGAGGTGGAGGTGATGGGTGAGACCAGGTGAGGGGGGGGATGAAGTGAGGAGGTGGGAGGTGATGGGTGAGGACCAGGTGAGGGGGGGGATGAAGTGAGGAGGTGGGAGGTGATGGGTGAGACCAGGTGAGGGGGGGAAGATGAAGTGAGGAGGGTGGGAGGGTGATGGGTGAGACCAGGTGAGGGGGGGGATGAAGTGAGGAGGTGGGAGGTGATGGGTGAGACCAGGTGAGGGGGTGGGGATGAAGTGAGGAGGTGGGAGGGTGATGGGTGAGACCAGGTAGGGGGATGAGTGGGTGAGGGGAGATGAAGTGAGGAGGTGGGAGGTGATGGGTGAGACCAGGTGAGGGGGGGATGAAGTGAGGAGGTGGGAGGTGATGGGTGAGACCAGGTGAGGGGGAAGATGATGTGAGGAGGTGGGAGGTGATGGGTGAGACCAGGTGAGGGGGGAGATGAATGTGGAGGGTGGGAGGTGATGGGTGAGACCAGGTGAGGGGGGAAGATGAAGTGAGGAGGTGGGAGGTGATGGGTGAGACCAGGTGAGGGGAAGGTGGGTGAGGGGGGAAGATGAAGTGAGGAGTGAGGTCAGGTGATGGGTGAGACCAGGTGAG